>NC_080164.1:126153268-126366986 GCF_950295315.1 Erinaceus europaeus | reverse complement strand
CAGGACCATGTGGTCTGGGAGGTGGCGCAGTGAATAAAGCATCAGACTCTCAAGCATGAGGTCCTGAGTTCAATCCCTGATAGCACATGTACCAGAGTTATGTCTGGTTCTTTCTCTCTCTCCTCCTATCTTTCTCATGAATAAATAAAATCTTTAAAAAAATAAAATAAAGCATAACCATTATTTTTTATTTTATTTTTGCATTTCAGAGAATTTCATTAACATTAAAAGATATTTAAAAGTTCTGGATGGGGGAATGCCTGGGAGTAGGGGTGTGTTGGAAAAAATAAGACATTCAAAATTAAAATTACTATAAACTTTATCAACGTTATCATCTGAGAAAATAGTAGATATAGTTTGAAGTCTAATTCTATCATAATATAATTAAACTACAAGTCAATAACAGAATATAAATAAAAACATTAAAATACATGGAGATTAAACATGACTACACACGCTTACTAATCACTGGATTAAGAAGACATCACAAGAGAAACTTACAAGTATTTTAAACTAAGTGAAAATCAGTGCATTTGTTGGATACAATGAAAGCAGTGCTTAAAGGAAAAATTTTGGTATGGATGGCATATGTCAGAAAAGAACAAATTTCGAAAATCATAAAGTAAGCACCATTTCACAGATTTCTCTCATCTGTGAGAGACAGAGTGATAGTCTCCAGAAAGAAATTTGGCTTGGCAAGCTGGAGCTCTTCAAATTCAAAACCCTTGGAGGAGGAGAGAAGCATTTAATACTGCATATCTTTTAAACACATATATAAACTGTATCATGATCTTTTGAAAGCCAATTTATAACTACACTGTGTGTAACTTAAAACAAAATCCACTTTAAATCTCCCCAAATTTTTCTTGAAACATTAAGTATATCCTAGAGTCCGTTGCATTGAGAATAAATTTGAAGGACTCTTTTCCTCGTGAAAGTCCAGATAGAATCAAGTAATATATGATATACCACTCAAATCTTGAACATGTTGAGCATGAAGTGAAAGCACATTGACCACACAGTATGATCTTTGCCAGCTGTACATTACAGCACTTTGATTCCAACTCAGGAAGGAGAAAATACAGACTGGGAGGGAGGGGGGAAAAAAAGTATCTTTAACATGTATTTAGTAATGCATTCCTGCTTCCCATCCCCATGGCATCTTTATCTTTTTTAGAACTCTATTTTTTAAAAAATTTCTTTATTGGGGAATTAATGTTTTACATTCGACAGTAAATACATTTGTACATGCATAACATTCCCAGTTTTCCATATAAAAATACAACCCCCACTAGGTCCTCTGTCATCCTTCTTGGAATTGTATTCTCCCCACCCACCTACCCCAGAGTCTTTTACTTTCGTGCAATACATCAATTCCAACTCTGTTTTTATCTTTGTTCTGTTTGTAGCCTGTTACCACTATTCTTCAGCTCACAGATGGACAAGGAGACAGGGAGTTGCCAAAGTGGGCCCCGGATGTGAAATTCCTCCTCAGACTTTTTCTTTTTAGAACTTGCTACCTCTGAAACTGGCTTCTGTCCCCTCTCACACTTTTAGACCACTTCCTCTCCCACCCTTGCACACTGTAGGCCCAGAGCCAATCTCAAGGGTGGGAGAAGAGCAGAAAGCCCAGTGAGTTTCTGGGTTGGAGTTCCTTCATGGCATCTGGTCTGTTGGTATTAGCTCCACATGAATTTGTAGTTGTAGTCATTACACTGGTGTTTACATGTAAAGGACACAGTTTCCCCCCTTCCAACTTGTTTTATTAGGGAAATAATAATTTACATGGCAGTTGTTAAATGGACATAATTTTCTTTCTTTTTCCTTTCTCTCTCCTCCTCCACAATCTTCCTTAAGATTTATTTATTTATGAGAGGCAGGGGAAAGAGAGAGAAGGAATTATCAGAGTGGGGCCAGGTGGTTGAACACCTAGTTGAGCGCAATGTTAAAATGCACAAGGACTCAGGGTCAAGCCCCCAGACCCTACCTGCAGGGAGAAAGCTTTGTGAGTGGTGAAGTAGTGCTGCAAATGTGTCTGTATCACCCCCTTTCCTCTCGATTTTTGGCTGTCTTTACTCAATAAATAAATAAATAAAAATTAGAGAGCCAGAGATAGTACACTGGTACAAGCAGTGCTGGGGCTTGAACTTGGGACCTTATACTTGAGAATGAAACATGTTAATCACTGCTACTTCCTGGACTGGGGGAAGGAGTCACTGATAATGGACCTTTAAAATATTACTACTGTTAACACTTTGGGAACTTATTGGCACAGTTCCAAAAATCTTAAAATTAAGTGACTTGGACCCCTTTACTTCCTGGGAAGGCTAGAGAGCACTATTATCAAATGCACAAAACAGAGAGACTAATTTCTTTTTACACAGCTTGGCTCTGAATGCACTGGAGGTAAGGGGTCTGTGCCAAGAGGTCCTACTGAAGAAGCGGTCAAAGGGAAAATATCAGGCTGTCTCTAGGGGTTCCCCTGGTCCTGAGCAGTGGCATTTGTGGGTTCCATGGGGAGTAGAGAGACCCAGAGCTCAGTGTGGCTGACAACCACCCATCGGTGCTCCCAGCATCTGTGAAAAGGTTCTTCACACGGCGCCCACCTCCTCCAAGAGAGGTAGTGGCAGGGACCGACTGTTGCCAGGAACCAGGATGTTCACCAAGTGTTTCCTCTTGAATATAATTGCAATCCGCTGGCGAGGCTCAGCTGCAGCAGACACCTCTCAGAGGCTGCCATGGGTCTGGAGTTCTGGGTAAGAATGAGGCAAAGAGGAAAAGCTAGGCCTCAGTGGGTGGCTTTCTTCTCTCTGGGCTTTCTAAAAAGAGAGGGAACTGGTGACTGGCCACCAGGGAGACTGAAGCCCCTTGGAAGGCAGCCCTGCAGCCCACCAGGCCCTTGATGCCAGAAAGCTCCTGTGCCCAGGTAAGGAGTACACGGGGTCTCAGTGCCTTGTACTGTGGGTTCAGGGAGGTGGGTTTAGGGAGAGACTGACACAGGATCAGGTGGGTGCTGCAGAGGTCTTCGAATCATCTCCCTCAAAGGGAGTACAGAGATGGTTACCTCTATGCTGTTGCAATGAGTTGATATGTTTGACTAATTATTGCATGACTGGAGGGCAGTGGGCAGCTGTATCTTTCTTGTTCACCCAGGCATCCCTCCCACCAGAATAACACTGCTGGGTTAGGTGCTTAGGATGTAGATGTGAGAAGAGCTAAATATTCAGGCAGTGACTTTGCGAATCTAGGAAGTTCTTAGCATAACCCGGAGGATACTAATTCCATCTCAGAAAAGCAGGCTGAGACAGGCAGAATTGGATTGCCTGGGCAAGGTCACAGACTCTCCCAACCTGCTCTGCTCTGCTCCTCTCCTTCCTTTCTCTCTCTCTCTCTCCTTCTCTCTCTTTCTATTTACCTATTTCTATGAGAGACAAGAGAGAACCAGAGCTTCACTCTGGCAGATGAGATATTAGGATACAAACTTGGGATATCATGCTTGAAGTTTCTGTGTACACTGTCTGGCTGCAGAAGCCAGACATTTTGAAGCAGAAATTGATTTAGCAGGGAGAGCCTACAGCATTCAGACTGGAGAGCATTAGTCAGGATTTGAAGAATGAATAGGAACTCCTAGAGGGTTTTGGGGATAAGGGGGTTGGGGACTGATTGCTTTTATTCTCACACTCTGTTTCCAGTTAAGAAGAGGGTGTCCTATCTGATTTACATGAACTTGTTAAAAACAACACAAAACAAACAAAAAAGTTCAAACAAAACAGAAGCAAGCAGACTAAGACTTATGAGAACTATGGTGATTATCTTTGGGAAGGTGGAGATACAGAACTTTGATGGTGGGTATGATGTGGTACATTGTAATCTTACAATTTTGTAACAAACTATTAATAACAAATACAAAATTTAAAAAATGGAGGGTGCTCTGAAATTTTCGATCACTTTTGTTGTTGTTTGTTTTGTTTTTGTCACTTGGGCTCCATTGCTGTGGCCTATTTTATTGCTGTGGGTGGATTTTTTTTTTTTTCAGATTATATATAGAAAATGGGGGTGGGAAGGATGATGGTTTTCTTTCTCTCTTCTTTTTCTTTCCATCTCTTTTTCTTTTCCTTCCTACCTTCTTCCTCTTTCTTTCCTTCCTTTTCTTTGTGCTTTCTTCTCCTTCCTTACTAACTTCTTTTATTTTCTTTTCCCTTCTCCCTCCCTTCCTTTCTCCTCACGCCGTGAAGGGGCTTGAACCTAGGTCTTCTGGGTATGGTAAAAAGTGTGCTCTGCTAGGTGAGCAATTTCTCACAGCCCTAGTGTTTTTGGAGTGACAGAGACAGAGAGGAAGGGAAAAACACCCCAGCATAGAAACTTGCTCTAGTGAGCTGGGGCTTATGCTGGAATGTGAGCTCTGAGCCTGGTAAAGCAAATGCATGATCTCAGTGAGCTCTCATGTCTCTATGTTTTTGTATGGACTGCAGTTCAACTGGAGTGCAGCCAACTGCCTGAGTGAATTCTGGGGCAAGTAGCACAGGCAATATTATCGCTCATGGAGATTATGAGTGAACCAAAAGGGAAAAAGCAAAGCTCTAATATCTTTGTGCAGAATTACGTCCTGTGAAAACAGAGAGGTAGGGCCATGGTCGGTTTATCCATTTTCATTTTGCTCATATGAGTAGAGGGAGGTTATTTCTTTTTGCCACCCTAAGCAGTCTACCCCTTCCTCCCCTTCCAGTCTCCTAAACTTAGTTGCTTTCTTCCTTTCTGTCTGGATCTGCACTTAGAAAAACAACTAACTCATACACAGGAAGGTGCAAATGATTAGCGAGCCTACTCTGTAATTTAGGTGGAAGGACAAACACATGGTGGATTCTTAAGACAAAAACAGCAAAATTCTGGTAGAATTTAGGTGAATGTGTGTTTTCACTCTCACTGTACAATGATTTTATTGGATGTTTGAGAATGTTTTGAGGCCTTGAGATTTAAATGGGAAAAGGAGGAAATACAGGCTTACAAAAAAAAAAGTAGAAAAGAAAAAAAAAACAAAGAAAGGAATAAGGGGGCCAGATGGAGGTGCACCTGTTTTTTTTTTTTCTAGCGTTTGCCCTTCTTCCGTAGCCAGTCAACAGCGACAGGTTGAGCCTGATGTAAAGTTTCGAGACCTCCTTTGAATCTGGAGGGGTGGCAGTCGTTGACTATGTGGGTCATAGTCTGTCTGGAGCCGCAGGGGCAGTTCGGGTCGTCTCTGGCTCCCCAGCGATGGAACATAGTGGCGCACTGGCCATGGCCTGTTTGATAGCGACTGAGGAGGGCCCAATCATAACGTGCTAGGTCAAAGCCGGTTGACGCTTGCAGGGGTCTGTGATGAGGTGTTTGTTCTTTACCTCAGCTGACTGCCAACTCTGTTTCCAAGAGTCTGGAACAGAGAAGTTCAGTGTAGGCGTAGGGGACCAGATTGGGTGACAAGACGTCAAGTACCTGGTTAAGCGCACATATCACTATGACAAGGACCTGGGTTTGAGCCTCTGCTCCCCACCTGCAGGGGAAATGCCTTATTAGCAGTAAAGCAGGTCTGCAGGTGTCTCTCTTTCCCTCTCTCTCCCCTCCCCTCTTAATTTCTCTCTGTCCTGTCAAAGAAAAATAGAAAAACAAAAACAAAAAACAAACTGGCCGCTAAAAGCAACAAATTCATAGTGCAGGCACTGAGCCCCAGTGATAACCCTAGAAGATTAAAAAAAAAAAAAGGAATAAGACTAATTTTTTTTCCTTAAGGAATATTTAGTCACTAGAAGGGATAAAACACAGATGTGTGACTTCTAAGTCTGGGGTAATAATTTGTGGTTGTAAATCAAGTCTTTTCCTCTCTCTGTATTCTATTCCTTCCCCCACATAAGAAGGGTGTGGCTGACTGGTGAATTAAGTTAAGGTTTTGTTTTTTTTTTTTTTTTTTACCGGAACACTGTTCAAGCTCTGGTTTATGGAGGTGCTGGGGGTTGAACATGGGTCTTTGGAGCCTTCAGGCATGAAATTCTTTTGCATAACCACTATGCTTCTTCCCAGCCCTGGTTTTTAATTCTAGAAGAAAAGACTATGCACCAGAACAGATAGACCGCTTGTAGAAGAGCAGAGTGGCCCAGGGGATAAAGCACTGGAGCCTTAAGCATGAGGTCCCAAGTTTGCATCCTAGTATTTCACGTGCCAGAGTGATGCTCTAGTTCTCTCCTGTCTCTCATAAATAGATAAACAAATAAATGAGAGGTGTTGCTTTGTAGAGCAGATCAGGTTAGATTCTGGAAGCAGGAGTACTGCTGACTAGGTAAGAAGGTGTAAGTGCTCAGGTGAGCGTGATTTAGGAACAGGTGTGCCCCCTCCTAACTTCCTGATAAATCACTTACTCCAAGACGAGAGGGGATGGTGCCGACAATTCCCATGAACGAAAAGCATAAACCAGGGCCCTGCCTGGTAAACTGGGGACTTAGGCCACTTCAGAAGAGATTTGAATGCTCTAAGCAAGGCACAGAAGCATCAAGATGATGAGGCAGGCTGATAATTGTCCAAAGTCTATTTTCAGTTCCTCCATTTAATAATAAAGTCTTTGCCTTCCCTGAGGTTTTTTTTTTTTTTTTACCAGAGCACTGCTCATCTCTGGCTTACAGTGGAGCAGGGGATTGAACCTGGGACTTCGGAGCCTCAGGGATGAGAGTCTCTTTACATAACCATTATGCTATCTATCCATGCCTGCTTCCCTGAGTTTTCATTTCTCCAACAATTTAATTAATGAAAATTACTAAATACACAACAAAAAGAATTTTATAAGGGAAACATACATGCCCACTACCTAGGCTCTATAAATATTTTATTGTTCTTATTTTGTATCAAGTAAATCCATTCTTTCTTTTTAAAGTGTTTAAAAATTTTATTAGTAATTTAATATTGATTTACAAAATTGCATGTCAGCAGGGGTATAATTCCACACCATTCCTACCACCAGAGTTCTGAATCCTCAGTCCCTCCATTGCAAGCCACCGCAGTTCTCCCAAGGTGCAGACATGTGTTAACTATCATCTCTATGACTAGCTGTCTACATATGAACATAATTGCCTCCTTTTTCTTCCAGATCCAGTCCTCTCATCTAAGCCACACGTAACACTATTACTACATCCAAATGTCCCTCCCTATTTCCTCTCTGTCTCTCTGGGTCCTGATGAAGCTAGAGTTCAGAGCCCTCTTATCCTCTTCCTTCTATCACTTCTCCCCCACTGGAAGTATAGACCAAAATTGTTTTGGGGTGCAGAAAGTAGAAATTCTGTAATTGCTTCTCTGCTGGATTTGGGCGTTGGCAGGTGGATCCATACCCCCGCCTGTTTCTATATTTTTCCAGGTGGGTAGAGTTCTGGAGAGGCGAGGCTCTAGGATACATTGGTGAGGTCATCTGCCCAGAGAAGTCAGGATGGAATGAATCATAATAGCATCTGCAGATTGGTGTCTGGAAGGTGGCAGGACATAAAGTGAGACAAAAGGTAGGAACAGAACAGATGAGATTAGGGATCTTAGAGTGAAAGGAAGCTAGGAAGTCCACTTTAGGCATGTTTCTAGGGGTCCACGACTATGGTAGTTTTTGATTGAGTTTGATAGCTAGTCTGAAGCTGGATAAAATTTTTGTCTGAGAAGATAGTAGTAAAAAGGGCTAGAAAGTTGGATTAGGACAGAGAGTAACTCCCATTCTTAAAAAAATTCAATGAAACTGAGAAATGTTATGCATGTACAAACTATTGCATTTACTGGGGACTGTAAAACATTAATCCCCCAATAAAGGAAAAAAATTCTATGGATAAAATTTATTTTTTACCTCCATCCAACCAACCCATATATTTATATTTAGTATGAGTTTGTGCAACCTCTAAGTCCTTTTTGGTCTGAGCTCAGCTCAGGTTACAGCTGGGAACAGTGCAGGCTGCACTAATTTAAGGACCAGTCTTCCTGTGCCAGGGCAGGATAACACAGACTCCCTTCAGAGACTGAGGCAGTCCCTACTATCACTGCTTTATGGTGAGGGCACGTCCGAGGGACACTGCAAGAGGGCTTATGATGACATTATGGTAACTCCTGATGGGAGTGACCAGTGTGGTGGAGAGAGAGATCCATTAGAGGTCTAGGCCCATCATATTTGTGTAGGAATCCAAGGATTCCCTGAGTGGAGCCCCAGATGTAAATCCAGTCTCTCTATTCCTCCTCAGTCCATTTTCATTTTTGACACATAGCAGACATTTCTAAAGTCTTATGCATGACTGTTATTAACCAGATTCAGTGTTAAGGTGTTTTTTTTTTCCTTTTGATGTAAATACAGTAAAAGGCTCTACCTTAATGTGTGTGCACTGAATTCTTCTCTAAATATTTTATTACGATTTTTTTTTCAAATAGCAAGTTGAAAATTTCATAATCCTGGGAGTCGGGCGGTAGTGCAGCGGCTTAAGCGCATGTGGCACAATGTGCAAGGACCAGCGTAAGAATCCCGGTTGGAGCCCCTGGCTCCCATCTGCAAGGGGAGTCGCTTCACAAGCGGTGAAGCAGGTCTGTAGGTGTCTGTCTTTCTCTCCCCTTCTCTGTCTTCCCCTCCTCTCTCCATTTCTCTCTCTCCTATCCAACAACAATAACTACAAAGATAAACCAACAAGGGCAACAAAAGGGAATAAATAAATAAATAATAAAAAAAGAAAATTTCATAATCCTTTGTGTTCTTACCACCTAAATGTCCCCACTCCATTTTATCAGTCATCTATATATCTAGACTCTGACAATATAATTATATCAATAACAATGATTTTAATAATGTAATTACATGTGTATCAACCAATATACTAATGTTTCATATTAATATGTCATCTTAATTTCTGAGGCTCTTCAAATATTTTCTCCCCAATACTTTAGCATATTTATCTTAAGTAAAAAAAAAAAAAGTTTATAATTTCCTTTCTTTTTTGTTGTATGCTTTACATTGGGTTGTTCTAGATCTCCCCCACCAAGAGAATTGGATCAGTCCAGTTAGTTTTCGGCCCGCTTGGCCCGGCCCCTAGGAACCCCGCGAGAGGGCCAGAGTTCCAGGGAGAGGGTTCCTGAGTTCCAGAGTAAGAGAGAGTGCTTGCGCCACCGCAAAGAGACAGCAGAGTTCTGTTTGGTGATTAGTTTGGTTTAGTTTATGAATCGTTGTTCCTGAATAAAGAAATACAGCTTCCCTGCCCAGCCGTATGTCTCTGGCCGTCTCTGTTACCCGCCCGTGAAGCTAGCCCGGCCAGCTGGAGCCGCCGAATTTTAACAACAAATGCAGCCAGACTGGTCCTTAAATTAGCGCAGCCTGCACTGTTCCCAGCTGTAACCATGAGCTGAGCTCAGACCAAAAAGGACTTAGAGGTTGCACAAACTCATACTAAATATAAATATAAATATAAATATAAATATATATATATGGCCTGGGTTGGTTGGATGGAGGTAAAAAATAAATTTTATCCATAGAATTTTTTTCCTTTATTGGGGGATTAATGTTTTACAGTCCCCAGTAAATGCAATAGTTTGTACATGCATAACATTTCTCAGTTTCATTGAATTTTTTTTAAGAATGGGAGTTACTCTCTGTCCTAATCCAACTTTCTAGCCCTTTTTACTACTATCTTCTCAGACAAAATTTTTATCCAGCTTCAGACTAGCTATCAAACTCAATCAAAAACTACCATAGTCGTGGACCCCTAGAAACATGCCTAAAGTGGACTTCCTAGCTTCCTTTCACTCTAAGATCCCTAATCTCATCTGTTCTGTTCCTACCTTTTATCTCACTTTATGTCCTGCCTTGATAGCTTTCCCACTCCTCAACCCTCTGGTAGCTTTCCTATTCTTTATCCCTCTGGAAGCATGGACCCAAGGTCATCATGCAGAAGGTGGAAAGTCTGGTTTCTATAATTGCTTCCCCACTGAACACAGGTGTAGACAGGTTGATCCATACTCCCAGCCTGCCTCTCTCTTTCCCCAGTGGGGTGCAACTCTGGGGAATTGGAGCTCCAGGGCATGTTGGGGAGGTTGTCTGTCCAGGGAAGTCTGGTTAGCACCATGCTAGCATCTGGAACCTGGTGGCTGAAAAGAGAGTTAACATATAAAGCCAAACAAGTTGTTGACTAATCATGAACCTTCAGGCTGGAGTAGTGCAGATGAAGACTGGGGGGGGGGGGGGGGTGTCTCCATTCTGTAGATAGCTAGTAGGCATATTTTATATTCCAAAGGGCCTGTGACTATACTAGTGTTTTTGTTTTCCCTGAGCTCCCTCTCTCTTTTACTCTTCCTGTCACAGTTAATTTAACTTAGCCCATTGCTGATTTTGAGACACTGGTTGAAAGATGTTTTGAAGATTTTCTTAGACCAGTGCCATTTTATTTTTTAATTATTTGTTTATGTATTTATTTTATATTTATTTATTTATTTATTTTCCCTCTTATTGCCCTTGTCTTTATTGTTGTTGTTATTGAAGTCGTGGAGCATTTCTTTAATATCCATTCATGCTGCTCCTTGTATCAGGAGTAGTTTGTGGTTAATTTCTTCCTTGAGGAGTTGTCATATGAGATCCCACCACTCTCCACCAACTTTTTTATTCTTAAATTTCAGCTCAAGAGAATGGGAAAGAGACACTACAGCCCTGGAGCTTTGCCTGGAGCCATACCACTGCCATGTGGTGCCAGAGCTTGAACCTCTGCTCCTGCCAGGTGAGCTGTCTCTTAGTTCATGTCATTTTAGTACATCTGTTACATGACAAAGCAAATTGTTCTCCTGTGCATGCATACCTGTGTAGTTTCCAGTATGGGGTTATAATGCTACTATGAAAAATGCTTTAAACTTTTGTGTTGTATTCTTAATATTTTTATTAGTGATATAATAATGCTTTACAAAATTCTAAGATTTTTAGGGGTATAGTTTTACATCACACCCACCATAAAAGTTCTGTGTGTCTCCCAATGTCAGTCACCATAGTTCTCACAAACTCTGACAACATGGTTACTTTTAAATATTTTTAAAACTAGGGAGATAGCTTATAATGGTTATACAAAAGATTTTCATTCCTAAGGCAACAGATGTTCTATGGTCAATCCCTAGTGCCACTGGAAGCCAGAGCTGTGCAATGCTCAGGTAATATATATATATATATATATATATATATATATATATATATACACACACACTTTAGGGGCCAGGTGGTTGACTGCACATGTCATAGTGCACAAGGATCCAGGTTCAAGCCCCTGGGAAAGCTTTGCAAACGGTGAAGTAGTGTTGCAGGTATCATTTTCTCCCTATCAACCACCCCTTCCCTCTTGATTTCTGGCTGTCTTTATCCAGTAAATAAAGATAATAAAAATTTTTTTTAATACTTCTTTAAAAATAAATTTTGTAAATTACGTGTAAGAGAATGATTAGAGCATCACTCCACTATTTATGATGTTTTATTTTTTGTCATTTTAGTGTGTGGTGCTGGGGATTGAACTCAGAGCCTCATGCATGTTAAGACATGCACTTCACCACTGAGCTACTTCCCTGGCTCTATGAATGTTTTTCCTTCCTTCCTTTTTTTTTTTTTTTTTCCACCAGGGTTTTTTCTGGGTCTTGGTGCCTACATGATGAATCACTGCTCCTGGTGGCCATTCTCTTCCAACCCCACTTTTGATAGGACAAAAGGAATAGAGAGGGGAGGAGAAGATATGGAGAGCAAAAGAGAGACACATGGAACCTGCTTTACTGCTCAGGAAGCTTCTCCCCACAGGTGGGGACAGGAGCTTGATCCTGAGTCCTTGTGCACTCAGCTCAGTGTGCTACCGTCCCCCCCTCCATCATTCTTCTGTAAGTTTTTTTGAGTGTGTGTGGATATGTTTCCATTTCTTATGGGTAAATAACCTTGGATTGGAATTGTTGTCATTTTATAAGAAACTACCATTAAATATTAAATGGTTCTACTCCTATCAACAATAATTGTCATGCTGGTTGTTATTAGCATTTGGAACTGTGAGTTTCTGTAATTTTAGCCTTTCTGGTATGTGTGAAGCAGTAACTCAGCATTTCAAATTTGCATTTCCTTAATGATTACTGACAGTGAGCAACTTTTCAGGTGACAGTTGTTCATTTGCATGTCTCCTTTTGTCAAGTATTTTATAGTGAAGAAGCCAGGTTCATTTTTTTTTTTTTCACCATATGGACATCCAGTTGTTGTTACAGTACTTGTTAAGAGCATTTTCCCTTCCCCTCTCTCTTGAGTTGTCCTTGTGATTTACAAGTAACTAAGTGCTAGTCTATTTCTGGGCTCATTCTAGAGATTTGTTTGTTGATTATTATGCTAGGGTCACACTTTCTTGATAAATATAGTTTTATAGTAAATCTTGAAGTCAGATGCTGGATTTCTTAGTTTCCAAAAGTTTTAGTTATCCTAGGTTCTGGAATTTTCATTTAAATTTAGGACAAACTGAAGAGTTAGAGAAGTCTGTGGGGATATGAATGGATTACATGGAATTTATATGAGCACTTTGAGGTGAATTGACATATTTTCATTTAAGTTTCTTTAATTTCAATAGGATCTTGTGGTTATGAGGTTGGAGGTCTTGCATGTCTTTGTTTGAATCAATTCCTAAGTATTTGAGGTATTTTTTCCACAATTACAATTTATAATTATAAAGTAAATGTATAGTTTGATTTTCTTTTTATTAAATATTTTTAATTTAATTTATTTTTTTGGTCAGCACTGGGGCTTCACTGCTCCAGGATGACTTTTTCAGATAGAAAGACAGAGACAAAGATTGAGAAACAGAGATAGAGATAGAAAATGACACAGCACCGAAGCTTCCCAGTGTTGTGTGGGCCAGGTTCTACCCTGAGTCCTGCTTGTGACAAAGCATGTGCACTACCCAAGTGAGCTATCTTGCTGGCCCTTATAGTTTGGTTTTCAGTGTTTCCTGCTAACATAAAAGAATATAACTACTTTTATAAACTTGCCTTGTTCTCCTAAACCTGATTAAGTTTATTTATTCTAACAGTTTTTAGATTGCTTAGGATTTTTCTGTAAGCAATCATATCCTATTCAAATAGAAATAGTTACACTTCTTCCTCTACAGGTATTTTTCTTCTTCTTTTTTTTTTCTTTGTCTCATGGCAAAGGGTTGGACTTCCAATATAATCTAAAATAGAGCTAGTTACATTGGCTACTTTTACCTTGATCCCAATTTTAGGAAGGAACAGTCAATATTTTACTACTAAGTTGGATGTTTCAATTATTTGCATTTATCAGAAAGTGTCTATTTTGGGACTGGGGAGACAGCATAATGGTTATGCAAAAGACTTTCATGCCTGAGGCTCTGAAGCTTGAGGTTCAATCCCCAGCACCACCATAAACCAGAGCTGAGCAGAACTCTGTTCTCTGTCATTCTGTATTTTGCCCTCTCTATATCTCTCTTATTAAAATAAACATTTTTAAAAAAGAAAGTGTTAATTTTATCAACATTGTTGCTTTTTTTTAACATAAAGTTAAAAAAAACTCATTATTTTTTACTTTCATCCATATTCCTAGAAGGGAAGAAATGTTAGGGGAAGATGACTAGAGGCCTCTGAAACCCAGTCCTATCAGGATCCAGAGAAAGAAGAGGAAAAAAGGAAAGACAATTAGAATTAGTAATAGCTATAGGTGTGACTTAGGAAGAGAAGGCAAGACCATAAAAAAGGCCAAATAAATATAAATATAGATAGTTATAGAAAAATAATCAGTGGTCCGGGAGGTGGCGCAGTGGTAAAGCTTTGGACTCTCAAGCATGAGGTCCCGAGTTCGATCCCTGGCAGCACATGTGCCAGAGTGATGTCTGGTTCTTTCTCTCTCCTCCTATCTTTCTCTTAAATAAATAAAATCTTTTAAAAAATTAATAATCAACCTATATCTGTGACCTTGGGAGAACTACTGCAGTTTCCAGTGGAGGGAATGGGGACACAGAACTCTGGTGATGGGAGCAGTGAGGAATTGTACCCCTGCTATCTTATAATTTTATAAATCACTAAGAGATAATTTATACTCAACTCCCTAGCTAATAATAATTTTTAAAAAGCTATAAACGTTGTTGCCTTTTGTCCTTTGCTAATTTTCCTAATTGTTTTCTTTAACTTTATTTATTCCCTTTTGTTGTTCTTGTTTTTTATTGTTGTAGTTATTTTTTTTCTTTCTTTTTTTGACACCTGCAGACCTGCTTCACTGCTTGTGAAGCGAGTCCCCTGCAGGTGGGGAGCTGGGGGCTCAAACTGGGATCCTTCTCTAGTTCTTGCATTTTGCGCCATGTGTGCTTAACCTGCTGCGCTACCACCCGACTCCCTGTTATAGTTATTGTTGTTAGTGATGTCATTGTTGTTGGATAGGACAGAGAGAAATGGGGAGAGGAGGGGAAGACAGAGAGGGGGAGAGAAAGACACCTGCAGACCTGCTTCACTGCCTGTGAAGAGACTCCCCTGCAGGTGGGGAGCCAGGGGCTTGAACTGGTCCTTGCACTTTGCGCCATGTGCACTTTACCCACTGTGCTACCGCTCGACTCCCCCCTTGTTGTTTTTTATCATTGTTGTTGCTGTTGTGATTGCTGTCATTGTTGTTGGATAGGACAGAGAGAAACGGAGAGAGAAAGGGAAGACAGGAGAGGAGAAATACACCTGCACACCTGCTTCACCACTTGTGAAGTGACCTACTGCAGGTGGGGAGCCAGGGGCTCAAACTGGGATCCTTATGCCAGTCCTTGCTAGTAAGTTTTTTCTTTTCTCTTCAATTTCCTTTCTTTTCCTCTTTTTCTTCTTTTTTTACTTTGTGATGGAGACAAAGGGAAATTGAAAAGGAAAGAAGAGCTAGAAAAGAACACACACACACACACACACACACAGAGAAAGACCTGCAGTACTGCTTTACCACTTGTGAAGCTTCTTCCCCACCATGTGGGGACCAGGGGCTTAAAGCTGTGTCCTTGTTCATGTCCTTTAAATGCATATGCTTTACTTGGTGTACCACTGCCTGGCCCATTTTTGTTTTGTTGATTTTTTTGTCTTTATTATTTTTATGTTTATCCTTTCTTTTGGTTTATTTACATCGTTATTATCATTAGTTATTATTTTACCAGAGCACTGCCCAGCTCTGGATTGTGGTGGTGGTTGTGGGGGTGGTTAAGCCTAGGACTTTGGAGCCTCAGGCATTAGAGTCTCTTTGCATAACCATTATGCTATTTCCTCTGCCCTTTTTTTTTTTAATACTTTATTTATTCATGAGAAAGATAGGCAGAGAGAGAGAAATAACCAGACATCATTCTGGTACATGTGCTGTCAGAGATTGAACTCAGGACCTCATGGTTGAGAATCCAATGCTTTATCCACTGCGCCACCTCCCGGAACACCCTCTTTAGTTTTTTACAAAGTGAAAAAAGCGGGGCTGAGTGGTAGTGCAGCAGCTTAAGCGCACATGGTGCCACCAAGCTCAAGGACTGGCATAAGGATCCTGGTTGGAGCTCCAGGCTCCCCACCTGCGGCTGGTGGGGGGAGCTTCACAGGCCGTGAAGCAGTTCTGCAGGTGTCTACCCCTCTCCCCTTCCTGTCCTCCCCTCCTCTCTTGATTCTCTCTGTCCTATCCAACAGCACTGATAACAATAAACAACAAGGGCAACAAAAGGGAAAAAATAACTTCCAGGAGCAGTGGATTTATTGTGTAGGCACTAAGCCCCATTGATAACCCTGGAGGGAAAAGAAAAAAAAAAAAAAAAGATAACATAGGAGTTGGTATTACACCATTTCATTTCAGATACTGTGTTTTAGTTTGATATTTTCCATTTAATATCATTTATTTTTCTGCTGAGACTACCTGTTTTCTCATTGATAATGTGCCTTCATTATGAACATTTCTATAGTGATAGTAGCTGCCTTAAAAACATTTTGTGCAGCTGCCCAAGAAGTAGGACAGTGGATGAAGTGTTGGATTTTCAGGAGCTAGGTTTTTTTTTTAATTTTTAAAAAATTTATTCCCTTTTGTTGCCCTTGTTGTTATTATTGGTGTCGTCATTGTTGGATAGGACAGAGACAAATGGAGAGAGGAGGGTAAGACAGAGAGGAGGAGAGAAAGATAGACACCTGCAGACCTGCTTCACCTCTTGTGAAGTGACTCCCCTGCAGATGGGGAGCTGGGGGAGGAGCTAGGTTCTGAGTTCAGTCCCTGACATTACATGTGCCTTAGTGATACTCTGGCACTCTTAGTCAGTCTCTCTCTCATATTAATAAGTAAGAAGATAAATATTTAAATAGTCATTTTGGGCATTGACAAAGTAATTCATTTGGATAGTGTCTCACTTGGATAGTGTGCCGCTTTGCCATATGCGTCGTGACCCACGTTAGAGCCTGGATGGCCCTCACCACATTGGAGAAAACTTTTTGTGCTGTGGTTTCTTTCCTTTTCTTTCTGTCTCTGTCTTTCTCACTCTCTAAGACAAAGGAAAATCTTCCCAGAACTATCAAACCTAGAGAGGACAAAACAAACAAATAAATCATCTTGTGCTCATCTCAACCTCTAACCTCTAAGTCAGCTGAGGGTTTGTCTCTGCTGATTTGTCTTTTCTCTTAAAATTGAGTCCCATGTTTCTGCTGCTGCTTTATAGTTCAAGTCTGTAATCTGGATGATATAAATAGTATATCCTAGAAACTCTGGAAAATAAACATATTCATACACATACATATTTGTCAAATAGTACATTTTGTTTTCTTTGGAATTAATATGGTTGGAATAAAGTTCAGGTTCTATTTTTTGAATGATAGTTCAAATCTCAGTTCAATCATTGTTACACTCTTTATATTTTTTACTTATTTATTCACTTTTAATAGAAACATTCAGTGGGGGTTGGGCAGTAGCACAGCGGGTTAAGTGCATATGGCACGAACACAAGGACTGGTGTAAGGATCCCGGTTCGAGCCCCTAGCTTCCCACCTGCTGGGGGTCACTTCTCAAACAGTAAAGCAGGTCTGCAGGTGTCTATCTTTCTCTCCTCCTCTCTGTCTTTCCCTTATCTCACCATTTCTTTCTTCCTGTACAACAGCAATGACATTATCAACAACAGCAACAACAACAATAATAACCACAGCAACCATAAAAAAAACAAGGGCAACAAAAGGGAAAAAAATAGCCTCCAGGAGCACTGGACTCATAGTACAGGCACTGAGCCCTAGCAATAACCCTGGAGGCAAAAATAGGAAAAGAAACATTCAGTGATTTAAATATATGTTACATGTGGCATTTCATCTCAGGAATAAAAGGGAACCTTAATCAAATAATACAGACTGTTAGGAAAATCATTTCTAAGTAAACAAAATTGGGTTATATTTTACAGCATACTGTGTCAACTAACACTATAACAGTGATCTGTAAATAATACATATTAGCTCAAACAAAATTGTGTCCTACATTATAAAAAGTAGAGATATGCTAGGCATCATGTATGTCCCAAAGGTGAGTTTCCTATGTCAATTATTTAATATAAGCAATCATACTAATTTGTTTCAAGTGAGTTTCTAATACTCAGACATTTTTATTGTTTAATTTATTATAATATTTTTTCTTTAGTGTTGCAGTCGACAGTAAAATATAGTAGTTTGCAAATGTGTAACATTTTTCAGTTTTCCGCATAACAATCTACCCCCACTAGGTCCTCCTCTAAATACTCAAACTTTGTACATCAAAACTTATATAATGATCATTATACACGTTTGAGTTCCAGGGGAGGTTCAGTGATGTGGTCTCAGTCTCTCTTTCTCTTTTTTTTTCTCTCTCTCTTTCTCTCTCCCATAGCCCCTATCCCACCACCACCACCAGAAGTTCACCCAGAGCAGCCAAGCCCTGGTGACAATAAAAAATGGGAAAAAATTATAAAAATCTCTCTAGCAATACTTTAAGATAAATTATTTAGGGGTAGGGGGGATAGCATAATGGTTATGCAAAAAAGGCTTTCATAACTGTGGCTCTGGGGTCCCAGGTTTAATTCCCCACACCACTGTAAGCCAGAGCTGAGAAATGCTCTGATCTTTCTCTGTACATTTCTATTTTCTTTCACTTAAAAAAAAAGATACCATAAGCTTCACCTTAAGCCAGAGCTGAGCAGTGATCTGGCAGAAGAAAAAAAAAAAAGATTTAATCCAGAGGTCATCACAGAGACCCAGTAACACCATTCAGGTCCCAGGTTCTATTCTGCTATGCTTAAATTAAAATTCACTGAATTCACCTATTAAAAGGCACATAGTAGGAAGATCAGAAAACACAACCCAGCAATACAGGAATCCCACTAACTCAATAAGACAAACAAAGACTCCGAGTGAGAGGATGGAAAACTATCATACAAGCTAGTGGACCACAAAAAAAAAAAAAAAAAAAGAAAGAAGGAAAGAAAGAAAGAAAGAAAGAAAGAAAGAAAGAAAGAAAGAAAGAAAAGGGGGTAGGAACAGCTATTCTCAGTTCTATCACAGTAGACCTTAAAATAAATAAAATAAAGATGGGGTTGGACATTACTTAATGCTTAGAGGATCAGTCAATCAAGAGGAGTTCACAATTATTAACATCTATGCACACAATTAGAGGCCATCTAGATATATCAAACATCTACTGCAAGAGCTACAGCAATATATTAACAGCAACACAGTCATAGTAGGGGACTTCAACACCCCACTCTCTCAACTTGACGGATCTTCTAGGCAGAGAATCAACAAAGAAATGAGGGGAATTAAGTGAAGAGATAGATAAACCAGAACTATTGGACATTTTCAGTTCACCCCAAGAAACTGGAATACACATCCTAGTCAAGTCCACATGGGTCATTATCAAGGATAGACCATATGTTAGGAGACAAAACTCACTGTTGAAAAAATAATTTGGGTGGGCCAAGTAGTGGCACACCTGGTTAAGTGCACACATTATAGTGCATAAAGACCCTGGTTCAAGCCCCAAGTCCTGGTCCACCTGCAGCGGAAAAGCTTCATGAGTGGTGAAGTAGGGCTGCAGGTTCCTCTCTGTCTCTTTTCCTCTCTTTTTCCCCCTGCCTTCTTTTTGTATCGTGTGTGTGTGTGTGTGTGTGTGTGTGTGTGTGTGTGTGTGTGTGTGTGTGTGTGAAAGAAACACTATGAGGACAGATGATGAAATGTAATAATAAAAGAAAAACAACTTGGTATCCTGTCCAGACAAAGAAATAATCAGCAAAAGTTAGATTCCTCTTCTCTATGCACAAATCCTGAATCTTTGAAGAAACCCTTTGCAGATGTAGCTTTCCTTTTTAAAAAACTTATCTAGAATCATTTTTCAAATACTTTTTAAAGATTTGTTTGTTTGTTGGCAGAGCCAGGGCTTTGTGCATGCACTATTTCACTGCTCTGGGTCATTTTTATTCCCTTCAAACCCTTTGCCCCCTTTTTTTTTAGGTTATAAGATTACAGAGTATAGTTCCACACCACACCACCACCAAAGTTCTGTGTCCCCACTATCTCACCTTACAAAAAAATGATAGTTTTCATAAGTCTCAAAGTTTTCTTGTTCTTGCTCTTTTTTTTTCCAACTTCATATGTATCAGTTCTCTAGACTCCACATATGAACAAAGCCATCTAGTAGTTGTCCTTCATTTCTGCTTGTTTTTCTAAACATAATCACCTCAATTCCATCCATCCAAATGGGTGGACTTTTTTTTTTTTTACATTCATAAAGAGAGACACCATGGTATTGGAGCTTTTTGCAGTGCCACAATCCTTCTCACATGGTTCCAAGGGCATATTTATTTTTGCAAGATTGAGAGACCAGAGTACCCACTATATGTGTTGCTGGGAATTGAACTTCATTACAACTGAACTATCTCCCTGCTATTTGTCTAGATTGGATTCCTTATGAATAAATCAGATGCTGGCAGTGAAAAAGGAGTTGTTTCTTTTTTTTTTTTTAGATCTTATAATTCTTTTTTTTAACTTTTACATATTTATTTTCTTTTTGTTGCCCTTGTTATTTTATTGTTGTTGTTACTGATGTCATCATTGTTGGATAGGACAGAGAGAAATGGAGAGAGATGAGGAAGATGGGGAGAGAAAGATGGAAATCTGCAGACCTGCTTCACCACCTGTGAAGCTACTCCCCTGCAGGTGGGGAGCTGGGGACTCGAACCAGGATCCTTACACTGGTCCTTATGCTTTGCGCCACCTGTGCTTAGAAAAAGGAGTTATTTCTATTGTTCAGAACTATTCATTTATTGTTCATCATTTGTTCCTTGACCTGTGAAGAGGAATGGATAACCAAACTTTGCCAACAGACAGTGAAGGAATGACTCAAAATCTCACTCATAAAAGCCTGCCACAAACCACTGTAAATCTGTTCTTAATTCATTCAGTAACAGGAAGGAGTGGAATTTACTGTGCAAAAACAGTTTTCAAAAAAAAGATAAGGAAATTCCCAAGTTACATAGAATTTCTGTTGTGCACATTTATACTTAGTAACATCTGAATAAAATAATAAAAGCAATTTAGATATAAATAAGAACACTTAAAATAATTTTTAGCTATGTAGTATACAATGCTACTACAACTATTCTATTAAAAGTCCTCTGGCGTTAACAATTTAATAGAGTATACATAGTTTTCTGTTTTTTTGCATAGATTTCTGTCTTTTTCGTGGCTCAGATAACAAGCTGAAGCTTTCGCCCTGCAGGTGGGGACCAGGGGCTTGAACCAGGGTCCTTGCACACTGTAATGTGTGCACTTAACTAAGTGTCCTACTGCTTGGCTCCCCACATTTGTTTCTTTATTTGAGATATAATTGACATACCTTGTTTGTTTTAGGTGTATAACAGTCATTTGTTGTAAAATGATCACCACAAGAAAATAATTAACCCCCATCATATATAATATTACCTTTTTTCTTATAACAAAAGTTTTCAAGATTCATTCTTTGTAACTTTCACATATACAATACAGTATTGCTAATTGCAGTCAATGTGATGTACATTGTATCTCTAGGATTTATTTTTTATAACTGGAAATTTGTATTTTCACCCACTTTGTCATTCCTTATCCCCTGCCTCTGGAGATTGCCATATATATCTTTGATAGATAGAGAGAAATTGAAAGGGAAGGGGACATAGAAAGGAAGAGAAAAAAAGGGGGGTCGGGCATAGATAGCATTGGTTATGCAGAGACTCTCGTGCCTGAGGCTCCAAAGTCCCAAGTTCAATCCCCCTTACTACCATAAGCTAGAGCTGAGCAGTGCTCTGGTAAAAAAAAAAGGGGGGGGGGCACCAAAGTCACTGCTTGACTGCTTGTGAAGTTTCCCTCTGTAGTGGGGACCAGGGGCTTGAACTCAAGTCCTTGCTTATGGTAATATGTGCACTCAACCAGGTTGTGCCACCACCGAACCCACCTTTTTTCTTTTTAAGATTACACATGTGAGTGTGATCACACAGTATTTGTTTAACTCTGTCTGACTGACTTCATTTAGCATACTGCTATCACCTTTGGCAAATGGCAGAACTTTTGGTGTATGTGCATGTTTGTTGAATTTGCTTATTCATTAGTCTGTCAGTAGACATTTAGGTTGTTTTCATGCCTTGACTATTATAAATATTAATGCAATGAACTTGGGGTTGTTATCTATCTTTAAAGTAGTTTTCTTGTGGGGGGAGGGGGGAAAAGAGGGGGTTAACTATTCAGAAGTGGAATTACTGGTTGGTATAGTTATTTTGTTGTTTTCCTTGGTAACTGTACCAATTTACATTCCTACCAGTAATGTAAGAGAGCTCCCTTTTCTCCGCACCCTTGCCAACACTTCTTACTGCTTAACTTTTTGGTAACAGTCATTCTAATAAATGTGAGGTGACAGCTTTTTTTTTTTTTTCTTACTGTCACTGGGATTTCACTGATCTGAGCCAACTTTTTTAGATAGACAGAAGAAGGGAGGATAAGGTACCCCAGCACTAAAACTTCCTCCGGTATGGTGGGGGCTGGTCTGAGCATAACAAAATAGGCACCCGCCTATGTGAGTGATTTTTCTGGGCTACTAGGAGATATCTTGTTGAGATTTTGACTGGTATTTCCCTGAAGATTGAGCACCTTTTCTTATATCTGGTGGCCACCTGTATGTTTCCTTTGGGAAAATGCCTAATCATACCTTCATACTTTAAAATTCATTTTTTTGGGGGGGGTTTGAACTCTGAATTTAACTCTGTTACTATATCCTGGATCTTAATAACCCCTTATCAGATACATGATTTGTAAATACCTTTTCTCATTCAGTAGGTCACTTTTTTGTTTTGTTGATGTTTTCCATTGCTGTGCATAAGCTTTTCAGTTTGATGTAGGCCCAGTTGTTTGTTTTGGCTTCTGATCCCTTTGTTTTTTGCTATCAGCTCTCAAAGTCATCACTAAAAATGATGCCAAGGCATTTACTACTTATATTTCTTCTGGTAATTTTATCATTTTAGGTCTTATGTTCAAATTTTTCAAAATATGTTTTGAGCTAAAAATTTTAAGATCAATTTATTTATTTATTAGTGATTTAATAACGATCAACAAAATTGTGGGATAAGAGGGGTACAATTCCATACAATTACCACCACCAGAGTTCTCTATGCCATCCCCTCCACTGGAAGCTTCCCTAGTCTTTATCCCTCTGGGAGTGTGGAGCAAAAATATTTATGGGGTACAGAAGATGGGAGGTCTGTATTCTGTAATTGCTTCTTTGCTGGACATGGGTATTGATCCATACCCTCATGGGTATGTCGATCCATACCCTCAGCCTTTTTCTATCTTTCCCTAGTAGGGTAGGCCTCTGGAGAGGTGAGGTCCAAGATACATTGGTGAGGTTGTCTGCCTGGGGAAGTCAGGTTGGCATCATAGTAGCATCTGCACCTTAGTGGCTGAAAAGCATTAAGATACAAAGCAGACCAAATTGTTTAATAATCAGGAACCTAAAGGTAAGAATAGAGCAGATGAGATTTGGGGTTTTCATGTTGTAAGAGGCTAGAAAGTCTATTTTAGGTATATTCCAAGGGGTCTATGACTTTACTAATTTTTGCTTGGGCCTGACAGTTAACATGCAGGTGGGCTAAAGGTATTGTCTAGGAAGATGGTATCAGAGTTGGGAATAGGACTAGAAAGTTGGATCAGGGCAGAGTATAACTTTCAAATACGGGAAAAGTATATAAACACAGTATATAACTGTATATAACACAGTATATAACTGCCGGGATAGCCTGAGGGTACTTCTTCCCGAGCTAGTGCTCTCTGGGTTGGAGAGAACTCAACTGGAGCCGATCTAGGCTGCTGCGTGGGACAGGGATCAGGAACTCGTGCCGCACTAACTTTGCAGGAGATACACTCTGGAACTCTCGGAGCTGGAAAGCAATTTCCAAGTGTCTTTAATCAGAAGAGCAGCTGTTTTTATACTCTCCAAGTAGGGTGGAAACAGGATGTGATATAGAGAGGGTGGAGAGAAAAGTGACTGGTGAAAATCAGAGTGTGACAAGGAGGGGGTGGAGCAGGCGAGAATCCTATCACTGAACCACCAATGCCCTGGAGGGAGTGCTTTATGTAAATGTAAAAGTGATTTATGTAAATAGACCAAAGCTTTGAATGGGATTAAATCTATCCCTATGTAGGCATATGGTTAAGCAGAAGCCAGGGGGAGCTGGCATACTATCCAACATATAACTGTAAACCCCATCCATCTGATCTAGGGCCTGTATCTATTCATATTCAGCACAGGAGTCTGTGTATCCTCTGTATCCCTGCTGGTCTGAGCTCACATTGGTCATAGCTAGGAACATTCTAGGCTGCACTCATTTCAGGACCTGTCTTCCTCAAGTAGCAGAGTATGTTGACCCAGCCTCCCTTTGGAGAGTAGGGCAATTTCTACCATTGTTGTTCTACATTGAAGGCAAAGTCCTGTTGAAGCCCACAAAAAGGTTTATGATGTTGTTCCTGATGGAGATGACCAGTGGTGGTGGAGAGAAGGATCTGTTAGAGATCTATGCCCATTATATCTGTGTGTACATACCAGGATTCCCTGACTAGGGCCCCAGATGATGGGGTGGCCTGGTAGTGACCAAAAGGGTCATCATTAGTGTATACTGGTCTTTTGCCCTTATCCAGCTTTTGTAGTCCTTACTTTGTCTAACAGGGTTAGACTTAGAGTAACTGAAGGAAATGAAATGGGAAATAGGTGAGGGTGGGTATCTAGGTCTAAATAGAAACTAATTAAGTACTTTATGGTATCTTTTTTCTTCTTCTGCACTTAATGAGTCACTGCAGATTGTTGTGCACTTTTACTTTAAGGTATGTATTTTCCTCTAACATGGATACATCAGCATATGTACCCTGTCTTATTGTTAGGAAGTGTGCCATCCAAATTGGAATTAAGGAGTCCTATGGGCTAGGAAAGGGCTCACCAAAGTAATGAAGCTGGAGTGTTGACATCCCAGGCCTGGCATCTCTAGACACAGTCCGAAGTGAAACATGTCGAGGTGTCACTGGTTGTTTTCATTTGGTTGAGATCAGCAGATGCAGTATCCAGTGGTATGGATCAAAAGAAGTGTCCAGGGGTTCCAGGACTGGGAGAAATACTGGTTTTAAAGGGAATGAGGAAGATTCCTTGCTGTCCAAGAGGTTAAGAAGTCAAAATAGGTAACCTTTATTGTAACCAAGTTATTTGGGAACTTAGTTTACTTTGAAAATTCCATGGTTAGGATTTACTGTACCATACAAGATCTCACCATGACTTATGTCATTTAATGTCATTTACAAATAACTGTATAAAATCAATTTTTAAAAATACATTTTAAAATGTATTTTTCATGGGACTGAGTGGTGGCACCTCTGGTTGAAACATGTTACCATGCACAAACATCTGTCCCTACTTATAGGGGGCATGATTCACCTCAAAAGAGGTGAAGCAGTACTGATCCTGGCTGTCTGGGATTATTCCTCAAGTCTTTATTCTGTTCCATTAATGTAACCATCTGCGTTTCTTTTATTCTTTTTAAAAAACTTTTAAAAACATTTTATTTATTTATTGGATAGAGACAGAGAAATTTAGAGAGAAGGGGAAAGGGGCCCAGGCGGTGATGCCCCTGGTTAAACACTCACATTAAAGTGTGCAAGGACCCAGGTCCAAGTCCCTCATCCCCACCTGCAGGGGCAAAGCTTCACTAGTGGTAAGGCAGGGCTACAGGTGTCTGTCTCTCTTCCTCTTTGTTCTACCCTTCCCTCTCAATTTCTCTCTGTCTCTGTTTAATAATAAAAAGAGAGAGAAGAGGAAGGGAGGGAGAGAGGAGAGACACCAGCAGTACTTCTTCACTGCTCAGGAAACTTTCTCCCTGCACGTTTGGACTGGGGGCTTGAACTTGGGTCCTTTTGCATTGAAACATGTATGCTGAACTGTGTATTCCACCTCAGGAACACAGCCGTCTGTTTTTCATAATAGTACTATGCTTTTTAACTATAATAGCTTTATTATGTAATTTGAAATCAGGAAGTGTTATGCCTATCACTTTGTTCATCATTCTGAAGATTTCTTTTAAATTGTTTTATTGAGGATTAATGGTTTATAGTAAATAGTACCATTCTCAAGATTTCTTTGACTATTTGGGGGTGTTCTATGGTTCCATGCAAATTTTAGAAGTGTTAATTTTATCTCTGTGAAAAATGCCATTGTAATTCTGGTTGGATTGCATTGAATCTGTAAATTACTTTGGGTGATATGGACATTTTAATTATATTCTTCTACTGTGTACAGACTATCTTTCCATTTACTTTGTCATTTTCTATTTTTTCATCAGTGTCTTGTAGTTTTCAGTCTATAGACCTTCCATCATTGGTTTAAATTTATTTCTGGGCATTTTATTCTTTTTATGGTATCTTAATTTTTCTTCTATTTGTTTAACTGTGAAAAAGTGAACCATTTTTGTGTTTTGCAACATTATGGAATGTGTTCAGTAGCTGTGTTGTGGTAAAGAATTCAAGGTTTTCTACATGTGACATGCTTTCTGCAAACAGTGATAGTTTAACTTCTTTTTTTCTGGTTTGGATGCCTCTTATTTTTATTTTTATTTTCCCTTTTGTTGCCCTTATTGTTTTATTGTTGTAGTTATTATTGTTGTTGTTATTGATGTCATCGTTATTAGATAGGACAGAGAGAAGTGGAGGGAGTAGGGGAAGACAGGGGAAAGATAGACACCTGCAGACCTGCTTTACTGCCTGTGATGTGACTCCCCTGCAGGTGGGGAGCTGGGAGTTTGAACTGGGATCCTTAAGCCGGCCCTGCGCTTTGTGCCATGTGTGCTTAACCCGCTGTGCTACTGCCTGACTCCTTTGGATGACTCTTAAACACTATATTGAACAAAAGTGATGAGAAAAGTTATCTGAGACAGGGTCATCGTTTTTATCTTAATAGAGTTTTTCAGCTTTGCATATGTTGTTAGTTTTGGCCTTGTTACAAATGCCCTTTGTTATGTTGATATAAGCTCCTCTATTGCTGTTTTACTGAGTTTTTTTTTAATGTTTTAAATTAATTTATTAACTGGATAGAGAAGCTGGAAATGGATAAATTGACAAGGGAGATTGAGAGAGGAATAGAAAGACACCTGCAACATTGCTTCACTATTCATGAAGCTTTCTCCTTGCAAGTGGGGACCAGGGGCTTGAACATTATAACATGCTTGCACATTATAACATGTGTGCTCAGCCAGGTGAGCCACCATCTGGCCCCTTTACTGAGTTTTTAATCATGTTGAATTTTTAAAAAATATATTTATTTATTTATTCCCTTTTGTTGCCCTAGTTGTTTTTTTTTTGTTGTAGTTATTATTATTGTTGTCGTTGTTGTAGGATAGGACAGAGAGAAATGGAGGGGAAGACAGAGAGGGGGAGAGAAAGATAGATACCTGCAGACCTGATTCACCGCCTGTGAAGCGACTCCACTGCAGGTGGGGAGCCAGGGACTCGAACTGGAATCCTTATGCTGGTCCTTGCGCTTTGCGCCATGTGTGCTTAACCTGCTGTGCGCCTGACTCCCATCATGTTGAATTTTATCAAATGTTTCCTCTGTAATATTGTGATGTGGTACTCCACTTAGAGTAATATATCACATTTGATTTTGTGGATGTTGAATCATCTTTGGCTTCCTGATATAAATCCCTTTGCTTATACTTTATGGTATTATCAGTGTATTAACTCTCGACAATATTTTGTTGAGGATCTTTTCTTTTTCCAAATAATTTGGGGGAGTTGTAAGTGGTTTACAGTATAGTTGACCCCGGTTCCATGGCTGCCAGTTCTTAGCAACATCGCCCCGCCAGATATTCGTCGGGATGCGGCATCATCTAAGTTCATTTCCCACGTCTACACTCGACCGGACCTGCCAATATACGCGGATATCTTCGCCCACCCTGTTCAACGCTTGACGTCTCGTCACCCAATCTGGTCCCCTACGCCTACACTGAACTTCTCTGTTCCAGTCTCTTGGAAACAGAGCTGGCAGTCAGCTGAGGTAAAGAACAAACACCTCATCACAGACCCCTGCAAGCGTCAACCCGGCTTTGACCTAGCACGTTATGATTGGACCCTCCTCAATCACTATCGAACAGGCCATGGCCGGTGCGCCGCTATGTTCCATTGCTGGGGAGCCAGAGATGACCCGAACTGCCCCTGCGGCTACAGACAGACTATGACCCACATAGTCAACGACTGCCACCTCTCCAGATTCAAAGGAGGTCTCGAAACTTTACATCAGGCTCAACCTGATGCTGTTGACTGGCTACGGAAGAAGGGCAAACGCTAGAAGAAGAAAGTATAGTTGACAATTATAGTTGGCTATAATTTCTCATCCCCCGTGATAGTGGTCTGAAGAACACTCTCACCCCCAACTTAGGGCCTTTTCCACCATCATGCACCAGAACTCCAATGCACTCTTCACCCACTCCTTTCCCCTTTCCCCAGAGTCCTTTTCTTTGGTTCAGTACACCACACTTAGTCCAAGTTTCACTCTTTTTCTCTTTCTTTCCATGCTTCTCAAATTCACCATATTGGTAAGGTTATATGCTATTCATCCTTCTCTTTTTGGCTTATCTCACTTAATGTAGTTCCTTCAAGTTCCATCCAAGATGTGGCAAAAGAGATGACTTGATCATTTTTAAATGCTAAGTAATATTCCATTGTGTATATATAACACAACTTTCTTAACCACTCATCTATCATTGGATACCTGGGTTGCTGCCAAGTTTAGGCCATTACACATTGTGCTGCTATGACCATAGGCGTACTGAGATCTCTTTGGATAGTTGTTTTTGTTCCCATTGTATAAATCCCAAGATCAATTGTTGGGCTATATGGTAGATCCATTTCTAGTGTTCTGAGAAATATCCATACTGTTTTCTGCAGACTGTGAACCATTTTGCAACTCCCACCAGTAGTATAATAAGGTTCCTTTTCCACTGCATCCTTGTCAACACTTGTTTCTATCTTTTCTTTTTTTAAATTTTTTAAAAATATTTTTATTATTATCTTTATTTATTGGACAGAGACAGCTAGAAATCAAGAGGGAAGGAGGAGACAGAGAGACAGAGAGACACCTGCAGCCCTGCTTTACCACTTGTAAAACTTTCCCCCATAGGGGCTTGAACCTGGGTTCTTGTGCACTGTAACTTGTGCTCAACCAGATATGCCACCTTTTCTAATATATGACATTCTCACAGGTGTGAAGTGGTATTGCTGATAAGTAGTAACTTTGAACATTTTTTTTTCTTAAGTCTATTGGCCCTATAGATCTCTTTGACTTTGTGAGGATTCTGTCCATGTCCTCAATCCATTTTTAATGGGGTCGTATGGTTTTGTGTTGCTGAGTTTAGTGAGATCTTTATATATTTTGGTTATTAGCTCTTTATCTGATGTATAGTGTGTAAAGATCTTTACCCTGTCTATAGGGTGTTTTTCAGTTTTGCTGTACAGAATTTTTCAATTTGATGTAGTCTCATTGGTTTATTTACATTTGTATTCCTTCAAAAACATTTCCAAAGCAGATATGGTGAAGTGTTCTAGCAATGTTTTCTAAGCGTCTAATGGTTTTTGGTATAATCTCCATGTCTTTGATCCATTTGGAATTGACCTTTGTGTACGGTGATACATTGTGGTCCTTTGTGCTTCATTTTTCTACATGTTTCAACCAAATTTTCCCAACACCATTTGTTGGAGAGACTCTTCCTTCTCCATTTACTGTTTTGGGTCCCCTTGTCAAAAATTAGTTCATGAGCCAACAAAACCATTTACTTGGATCATGCATTGATTTACCATATGTGTAACCCAGGTTCAAGCCTGACCTTCACCACACTGGAGGAAATTTCAGTGGTGTGGTCTCTTTCACTCTTGTCCCCAGGTGGGGGGTGGGGGCTGGATAAAAGTCACCCTGGAGTGGTTCTTCTTCTAGCGTTTGCCCTTCTTCTGTAGCCAGTCAACAGCGTCAGGTTGAGCCTGATGTAAAGTTTCGAGACCTCCTTTGAATCTGGAGAGGTGGCAGTCGTTGACTATGTGGGTCATAGTCTGTCTGTAGCCGCTGGAGTGGTGAAGCCCTGGAAATGAAAAAAAAAATTGATTGTAAGTGTAGGGGCTTATTTCTGGGTTCTCAGATCTATTCCACTGGTTTGTGTGTCTGTTTTTGTTCCAGTACCAGGCAGTTTTGATGGCAATAACCCTGTAATGTGCCTCCATTCATGCTCTTTTTTCTCAAGATTGCCTTAGCAATCCTAGGTATTTTCTGGTTGCAAATAAACTTTTGTAGCTTTTGTTTTATTCCCTTAAAGAAATTAGTGGGACCTTGATACAGATCTCTTGATAGAAATAAATCTATATATGGCTGTAGGTAAGGTGGTCACTTTGAAGATGTTAATCCTTGCAGTCTGTGCTCATGGTTTATCTTTTCATTTATCTTTTTCTATTTTCTAGAAAGATGACAATATTTTCAGGGCATAAGTCTAAGGTTTGCATAGAGGAATGCACTGATTTTTATATATTACTTTTGTAGCCTGCCACTTAAACTATATTGTTTAATAATTTCTGGTTTTCTTTCTACTATATTCTTTTGAATTTCATATGTAGTATATCATATCACCTACAAATAGTGATAGTTTTATTCTTCCAATATGTATCCCTTTTATTACTTTCTGTTGCCTAATTGCTATGAATAGGCCTTTCAAGACTACATTGAATAGTAACAGTGATAGTGGGCAGCCCTTGTACCTAACTGAATAGGGAAAGCGTTTAGTTTTCTTGCCATTGAATATGATGTTGGCTATAAGTTTTCTGTATATAGAGTTGACTAGTTTAATGAGTTTTCCATCTATCCATATTATTTTTAATGTTTTGACATGAAAGGAAGTTGAGTCTTATAGAAGACTTTTTCTGCATCTATAGAAATAATCATATGATTTTTTTATTTTCCTTTGGTTGAAATGGTGAATCACTTTTTGTTGTTTATTTTCAGAGGCTCCAGCTGGCTGGGCTAGCTTCATGGGTGGGTAACAGAGACAACCAGAGACACACGGCTAGGCAGGGAAGCTGTATTTCTTTATTCAGGAACAACGATTCATAAACTAACCCGAACTAATCACCAAACAGAACTCTCTTGCCTCCTTCCCCCGCGGCGGCACCAAGAAGTCTTGAACTCTGTCACTCTGGAACTCTGTCAGGGTTCCTTTCTGGGGTGGGGACAAGCAGGCCGCCAAACTAGCAGGACTAAACCACAATCAACTAGAGGCGGGGCGGGGGGGGGGGGGGAAGAGGACCAAACCACTATGAAGAATACCAACAACTTTTATTGATTTATGTATCTTGAATCAGTGTTGCATCCCAATCCCACTGGGTCATGGTGTATAATATTTTTGTTTTAAATTTCTTTATTTGAGGATTAGTGGTTTACAGTTGACAGTAAAATACAATAGTTTGTATATGCATAAAATTTCTCAGTTTTCCACATATTAATTCAACCCCTACTAGGTCCTCTTCTGTCATCATGTTCCATGACCTGAACAATACATTAAATGCAGGTGACCTAAATTATTGTTTGGGGAAATGGTGTCAGAGTTGGAGAAAGGACTAGAATGCTGGATCAGGGAAGAGAGTAGCTCCCAAATATGGGGAAAGTATATAAATATTGTTAACTGTAAACCCCATCGATTTGATCTTGGACCCATATTTGTCCCAGGAGCCTGTGTAACCTCTGCATCCCTGTAGATCTGAGCTTGCCTTCTGTGGTCATGACCTAGGGACATTCTAGGCTGCACTAATTTCAGGACCCATCTTCCTCAATATGGTAGAGCCCAACCTCCCTTCGGGGAGAATGAACATTCCCTACCATTGTTGATCCACATTGAGGGAAAGGTCCTATAGAGGCCCACAAAGGGGTCCATTATGTTGTTCCTGATGGAGATGACCAGTGACAGTGGAGAGAGGGATCTGTTAGAAGTATGGGCCCATTATGTCTATGTGAGAATCCCAGGATGCCCTGACTAGGGCCCCGGGTGACGGAGTGGCCTGGTAGTATCTGATCAAAATTCTTATGATAATTTGTATCTCTGTGATATCTCTTGTGACATTATCTCTTGTTTCTTTTCAAAAAATGGATTTATTATGGATTTAATATTAATTTACAAAATCATAGAGGTATAGTTTCGTGTGTGTGTGTGTGTGTGTGTGTGTGTGTGTGTATGTGTCACTGAACCCACCACCAAAGCTCCTGGTCCATGTGTCTTCCCACTCATGTGTTTCTCCCTACCCCAATCTGCCCAACTAATTCCTCTGGTAATCCCCATAGTTTTCAGTCTGAAGGGCAGTTTAGTCCTTCCTTCCTTCCTTCCTTCCTTCCTTCCTTTTTTTTTTTTTTTTGCCATCAGGGTTATTGCTGGGGCTCAGTGCCAGCACTACGAATCCACAGTGCCTAGTGGCTTTTTCCCTTTTTTTTTTTCCCTTTCTAATTTTTATTAGGTCAGAGAGAAATCAAGACCAGGTCCTTGAGCTTGGTAATGTGTGTGCTTAACCCAGCCATCACCTGGCCCCATCCAAGTCCTTTATTTTTTCTTCAAGTATTTATTTTGAATTTCTTTTGGTGCTGGTCTAGTTTCTTTTTGCTACATATGCTTATTCAGTTTTCTCACTACTATTTGTTGAAGAGGCCTTCTTGTCCCTATTGTATGGTTGTTTTTTTTCTCCTGCCCCCAGAGTTATGCCTGGGGGTCCGTGCCTGCACTACAAATCCACTGTTCCTGGGGGCCATCTTTTTTCCACTGTTGTTGCTGCCGCTGCTATTATTATTCTTGTTCTTGTTGGATAGGATAGAGAGAAATTGAAATTGAGAGAGGAAAGACAAATAGACACCTGAAGACCTGCCTCACCACTTGTTCCCACCCTGGAGGTGGAGATCCAGGGACTGGAACTGGGATCCTTGCGTCTGACCTTCACCTTACACTATGTGTGCCTAACCCCATGTGCTACTACCCAGCCCCCCGTTTTTGCCTTTTTTTTTCTTTTGTCATGTGTTAGATGCCTCTGTATATGTGGATTTATTTTTGACTCTGTCCCATTGGTCTGAGTGCCTATTTTATTCCAATACGACATTACTTTAACTGTTGTTGCTTTGTAGTGATGTTGAAATCAGGAAGATGGCATTCGTGGTCTCTTGATAATCCACACAAATTTTGGAATTGTTTGCTCAATAAGTCTTAAAGATATTACTGGGATTTTGATAGGGACTGCATGACATTTATACATTGTTTTAAGTAGGATGACCATTTTGAGGATTTATAAAATAGCTCTGTTGGATAGTGCACTGCTTTGCCAAATTGAAGCCCAGTCCCCAATGTATTGAAAGAAATTTCTTTCTTTTTTTTTTCTCCTTTGTTGCCCTTGTTGTTGTAGCCTTGTTGTGGTTATTATTGTTGTTGCTGATGTCATTCATTGTTGGATAGGACAGAGAGAAATCGAGAGAGGAGGGGAAGACAGAGAGGGGGAGAGAAAGATAGACACCTGCAGACCTGCTTCACCGCCTGTGAAGTGACTCCCCTGCAGGTGGGGAGCTGGGGGCTCAAACCGTGATCCTTCCGCTGGTCCTTGTGTTTGTGCCACATGTGCTTAACCCGCTGCACTACCACCCAATCCCCAGAAGGAAATTTCTTTGCTGTGGTCTCTTTCACTCTATCTCTCTGCCTCTGTGTCACTGCCTCTAATTATCTGAAAAAGTCATCCCAGAACATGAAGCCTCAGTGATGACAAAAATGCCATTTTGACAATACTTATTCTGATCCATCAACATAGAAGTCTCATCCATTTCTGTCTTCTTTTTAAATTTTTAATTATTTTTAAATTATCTTTATTTATTGAATAGAGACAGCTAGAAATCAAGAGGGTAGTGGGAGATAGAAAGGAGGGAGAGAGAGGTACATGTAGCCCTGCTTCACCACTCAGAAAGTTTTCCCCCTGCAGGTGGGGACTGGGGGCTTGAATCCAGGTCCTTGTACATTATGTCATATGCACTTAACCAGGTGTGCCACCATTCGCCCGTCTTTATTTCTTTTAACAGTGTCCTATGGTTTTCATTGTAAAGTTCTTTCACATATTTTGTCATATTTGTCTCCAAGGTTATTTTTATCTTTTGTGGTATAGTTGTAAATGGGAACACTTCATTTCCTTTTCCTCTGAATCATTGTTTGCATATAGAAATTCCACAAATTTGAATATATTGACTTTGTATCCTGCCACTTTACTGAATTTATTATTTTAAGTACTTTTGGGTGGAGTCTTCAGGGTTTTCTATATATGTTATCATGACATTTGTAAATAGTAGATTGATTTCTTCCCCTCCAGTTTGAATTCCTTTATTGTCTTTTCCTTGTCTGAACCCTCTGGCAAGGACTTCCAAAAGTATGTCGAATAGTAATAGTAGTGAGACTGACATCCTAGTCTGGTTCCAGATCTTAGAGAAAAAGCTGGGATGCATTGGATTGACCTTCTCGTGGTGCATCCCGTGAGTACCCATTTATTAGGGAAACTGACGATCCTTCCTAGCCGACTGAATCACATGGATCCCAGTCACTTTCAAAGCCAGCAACAAGCAGACATCAGGCTCAACCTGACACTGTTGACTGGCTACGGTAGAAGGGCAAACGCTAGAAGAAGAGAAAAAGCTTTAATGTTTTTTTATTAGTGATTTAATAATAACAAGATTGTAAGATAGCAGAGGTACAATTCCATACAGTTCTCATTACTAGAGTTTTGCATCCTGTCTCCTTCACTGAAGGTTCCCTATTCCTTATCCCTCTGGGAGTGTGGACTAAAGCTCTTTTGGGGCACTGATGGTGGAAGGTCTGGCTTCTGTAATTGCTTCTCGGCTGAACATGGATGTTGGTTGGTTCATCCATACCCTTAGCCTTCCTTCCTTCCTTCCTTCCTTCCTTCCTTCCTTCCTTCCTTCCTTCCTTCCTTCCTTTTTCTTTCTTTTTTTTTTTCTTTTCCCTACAGCCTGTTTCTGTCTTTCCCTAGTGAGGTAGGTCTCTGTAGGAATGAAACATTGGGACATTGGTGAGGTCGTCTGCCCAGGAAAGTAAGGACGACATCATAGTAGCATTTGCAACTTGGAATCTGAAAGGCATTTAGATATAAAACAGGACAAATTGCTTAATAAATAGAAACCCAAAGGTAGGAATAGAGAAGATTAAATTAGAGATCTTCAAAACATATCTAAGATTTTTTATTTATGAGAAAAATACAAGAGAAAGGAAGAACCAGACATCACTGCCAGGGACTGAACTTGGGACCTCATGCTTGAGAGTCCAATGCTTTATCCACTGTACCATGTCCTGGACCACAAAGCTTTTTTTTTTTTTTTTTTTTTTTTTATAACCACTGAGCATGATGTTAGTTATGGTTTGTCCTATATGACCTTTATTAAGTTGAGGAATGGTTCCTCTGTTGCTAGTTAGCTTAGGATTTTTATCAATAGGGGGTGTTGAATCTTGCTGAATGCTTTCAATATCTGTTGATGTGATCATGTGGTTTTTTCTTTTCCTTAATATATGGTATATTACATTGATTTACATATATTGAAACAACACCATCTCTTGAAACAATTCAACTTGTTTTTGATGGAATATTCCTTACAATATGTTGTTGGATATTATTATCCAGGACTTTGTTGAGGTGCTATGTACCAGTGTTCACCAGGTATATCAGTCTATAGGTTTTCTGTTTTGTTTTGTTTGTGTTGTCTTTTTCTTGCATAGGGGATCAAAGTGGTGCTAGCTTTGTAGAATGTATCAGTTTCCCTGTTCATATATATGTGTGTATATTTTTTATTAATTTTTTTTTACCAGAGCACTATTCAGTTCTGGTTTTTATAGTGGTGTTGGGGATTGAATCTGAGACTTTGGAGTCTCAGGTATGAGTCTCTTTGCATAACATTATGCTATCTACCCTGGCCCTTCAGTATTTTAGAGTTTAAGTAGAGTTGGTCTGAATTCTTTGATAGTCATATAGGATTTGTTAGTAAAGCTATCTGGACTTTACTTTTGTTCTTGGGGAGACTTTTATTCCTGACTTGATTTCTGCTCTAGTAATTGGTCTTTTCAGATTATCTTATTCCTCCTGGATTAGTCTTGGAAAGTGGTATGACTCTAAGAAGGAATTCATTTCATCTAAGATGTACAACATTTACTTTTTCATTTCTGATTTTGAGTCCTCTCTGTTTATGAGCTTAAAGGTATACCAGGTTTGACTATCTTTTCAGGAAGCATCTCTTAGGGGCAAGGAGATAGCATAATGGCTATAATGGCAATGCAGAAGACTTATCCCTGGGACTTCCAGACCGCAGGAGATTGAATCCCCAGTAGCACCTTAAACAAGCTTTGTATATCTGTGCTCTGGTAAAAAAAAAAAAAAAATTAAAGTGTCTCTTAGTTCTAGTGTTGTTGTTTTTATTTTTTTTAAATCTTAGTAGTGATTTAATAATGATCAGCAAGATTGTGGGGCAATAGGGGTAAAATTCCATACAATTCCCACCACCAGAGTTCTATCCCATCCCCTCCATTGGAAGGCTCCTTATTCTTCATCCCTCTGGGAGTATGGACCAACGATCTTTATGGGGTACAGAAGATGGAAGGTCTGGATTCTGTAATTGCTTCATGGCTGGACATGGGTGTTGACAGGTCAGTCCATACCCCCAGCCTGTTTCTATCTTTCCCTACTGGGGTTGGGCTTTGGGAAAGTGGGGTTCCAGGATACATTGGTGAGGTTGTCTGCCCAGGGAAGTCAGGTTAACATCATAGTAGCATCTGTACCTTGGTAGCTGAAAAGCATTAAGATATAAAATAGAACAAATTGTTTAATAATGAAAAATCTAAAGGTAAGAATAGAGCAGACAAAACTGGGTTTTTTTTTTTTCCTCCAGGGTTATTGCTGGGCTCAGTGCCTGCACCATGAATCCACCGCTCATGGAGGCCATTTTTCCCCCCTTTTGTTGCCCTTGTTGTTGTAGCCTCGCTGTGGTCATTATTATTACCATTGTTGATGCCGTTAGTTGTTGGATAGGACAGAGAGAAACGGAGAGAGGAGGGGAAGACAGAGGGGGGAGAGAAAGATAGACACCTGCAGACCTGCTTCACTGTCTGTGAAGCAACTTCCCTGCAGGTGGGGAGCCAGGGGCTCGAACCGGGATCCTCATGCTGGTCCTTGCGCTTTGCGCCACGTGCGCTTAACCCACTGCGCCACCACCGGACCCCCTGGGTTTCTTTTTTTAAAATTATTTATTTATGAGAAAGCTAGAAAAGAAAGAACCAGATACTACTCGGGTGCATGTACTGCTGGGGATTGAATTCAGGACCTCATGCTTGAGAATCCAATGCTTTATGCATTGCACCACCTCCTGGATCACTTAGGGGTCTTTATGTTGGAAAATCTGGGAATTCTATTTTAGGTATATTTCTTTTTTATTTATTTATAAAAAGGAAACATTGACAAAACTATAGGATAAGAGGGGTACAACTCCACACAATTCCCACCACCAGATCTCCATTTCCCATTCCCTCCCTGATAGCTTTCCTATTCTTTAACCCTCTGGGAGTATAGACCCAGGTTCATTGTGGAATGCAGAAGGTGGAAGGTCTGACATCTGTAATTGCTTCCCCACTGAACATGGGCATTGACTGGTTGATCCATACTCCAGGCCTGCCTCTCTCTTTCCCTAGTAGGGTGGGGCTCTGGGGAAGTGGAGCTCCAAGACACATTGGTGGGGTTGTCTATCCAGGGAAGTCTGGTCGGCATCATGCTAGCATCTGGAACCTGGTGGCCGAACAGATAGTTAACATACAAAGCCAAACAAATTGTTGACTAATCATGGACCGAAAGGCTGGAATAGTGCAGATAAAGAGTTGGGGGGGGGGGTTTCCTCCATTTTGTAGCTAGCTAGTAGGCATATTTTAGTTATATTCCAAAGGGCCTGTGGCTATACTAGTTTTTTTTTCTCCCCTGAGCCCGAAATCTGATATGCCATTGGATCCAAGTTATTGTCCGGGGAGATGATGTCATGGCTGGAAAAGGAACAGAAAGCTCGATCAGGGAAGAGAGTTGCTCCTAATATGAGAAAAGGGTATAAATATTGTTGACTGTAAACCCCATTGATTTGGTCTGGGACCCATATTCAGCTTAGGAGCTTATGTGACCTCTGTATCCCTGTAGATCTGAGCTCACATTCTGTAGTCATGAGTAGGAACATTCCAAGCTGCCCCAATATGAGGACCTATCTTCCTCAGGTGTAGCATAGAGTATGTTGTCCATCCTCCCTTTAGAGGATAGAACATTCTCTACCATTGTTGATCCAAGTTGAGGGCAAGGTCCTATGGGGGGACCGCAAAGGGGTCTATATTGTTGTTCCTGATAGAGATGACCGGTAACAATGGAGAGAGGGATTTATTCGAGGTCTAGGCCCATCATGTCTGTTTGGGAATCTCAGGACTTCCCGACTAGGGGCCCCAACTAATGGGGTGGCCTGATAGAGACTAAAGAGTCATCATTAAAGTATGCCAATCTCTTGTCCTTATTCAGCTTTTGCAGTCCTTGCTTTGATGAGGTTAGCTTTGGAGTGAGTGAGAGAACTGTAATAGGAAGTACGTGAGGAGGGTATCTGAGTCTAATTAGATACTATTTCATTATGAATTTTATACTGACTCACTGCAGACTACTGTGTATTTTTAATTTCAGGTATATATTTTGCCCTAATTTATGGATACATGTGAACATATGCTGTATCTCATGGGACCTGGTCTATATCTAGGCTTTAGGACTTTGTTAGGAAGTGAACCACCTGGAATGGAATTAGAGAATCCTATAAAAGGAAAGATCTCACCCGAGTAATGGGGCTGAAGGGTTGACATTCCATGCCTGATGTCACTGGATGTCTCAAGTGAAGCATGCTGAGGTGGTACTCCTTGCATTGATTAGGTTTGGATCAGTGGATGCAATATTATTTGGTATGAATTGAGAGAAGCATGCAGTAAAGTGAGCCCTACCCTAGAGATTCCAGGACTGGGGGGCGGGGGGAACATAGGCTTTATAGAGGAAATGGGAGGTTCCTGTTTTCTTAGGGTTAAGAAAACAATAGATAGTTATTGCTATAATCACATTATTTGGTAATTGGGTTAACTTTGAAAAATCCCTTTGTTAGGATTTTCTGTATCGTATACAACATCACCATAATTTATGTCCTTTGACATTATTTGTATATAGCTGTGCCACTGGTTGCTTCTGTTCTCCCTGGTCTAGGCTTTTAGGAGTGTCAACATATCAAAGTCAGCCTATATATTAAAAAGACTCAGTCTGTGCTTTAAAAAGTTTGAGACATTCAATCAATTTCCCCCCTCTCATATTACTTAGTTATTTATATGACTACAAATTAATAGGAATGTACATAAACACTATTCCCACCACCAAAAGACTGTGTCCCATCCTGCTCACCCCACACCCCTGCTGCTCTGGGAAGCTGAACAGCTACTCTCACCCTCACCCCAGGGTTTTTACTTTAGTGCCCTACTTCATTTAGGTGTATTGCAAGAGGCCCATGACTTTACTAATTTTTGCCTGAGCCGAACAGCTAACACATAAATGGGCTAAAAGTATTGTCTGGGAAAATGGTGTCAGAATTGAAAATAAGACTAGAAAACTGGATCAGGGCAGAGAGTAGTTCCCAAATATGGTGAAAGTATATAAATACTGTTAACTGTAAACCCCATTGATCTGACCTAGGGCCCATATCTATTCATATTCAGCACAGGAGTCTGTGTAACCTCTGCATCTCTGTTGGTCTCTGCTCACATTCCACGGTCATAGCTAGGAACTTTCTGGACTGCACTCATTTCAGGGCCAGTCTGTTTTGAGTGGCAGAGTATGGTTGACCCAGCCTCCCTCAGAAGAGTGGGACAGTTTCTACCATTGTTGTTCTACATTGAAGGCAAGGTCCTGTAGAGGCCCACAAGAAAGTTTATGATCTTGTTCCTGATAGAGATGACCAGTGATGGTAGAGAGAGGGATCTGTTAGAGGTCTATGCCCATTATATCTATGTGTAAATTCCAGGATTCCCTAACTAGGCCTCCAGATGATGGAGTGGCCTGATAGTGACCAAAAGGGCCATCATTAGAGTATATTGGTCTTTTGCCCTTATCCAGCTTTTGTAGTCCCTACTTTATCTTACAGGGTTAGACTTAAGAATGATTGAGGGAAGTGAAATAGGATGTATGTTGGGGGGTGGGGAGGGTAGATAGCAACACACCAGGTTAAGTGCACAAAGACCTGCACAAGGATCCTGGTTCAAGCCCCAGCTCCCCACTTGTGAGGGTGGGGGGGTCACTTCAAGCTCCATCCAAGATGAGGAGAAGGCAAAATTATCATTCTTAAATAGCTGAGTAGTATTCCACTGTGTATATAGACCACAACTTTCTTAGCCACTCATCTGTTAATGGACACCTAGATTGCTTCCAGGTTTTGGGTATTACAGATTGTGCTGCTGTGAACATAGGTATACAAAGATCTCTTTGGGTATGTGTGCTTATTTCCTTAGGATGTATTCCCAGGACAGGGTCATAGGGTAGGTCCATTTCTAGCCTTCAGAGAGTTCTCCAGACTGCTCTCCACAGAGACTGGACTAGTTTACATCCCCACAAGCAGTGTCACAGAGTTCTCTTACCCCTGCAACTGCTCTAGCATTTGTTGTTACTATTCTTTCTGATGTATGAAGTGGTATCTCATTGTCTTTTTCTTTGGCAATCACTGATTTGGAGCATTTTTCATAGGGCTGTTAGCCTTTTGATTCCTTCTTTAGGAATTGAGCTTGGGAACTTTGGTGCCTCAGGCATAAAGAGTCTGTTTGCATAACCATTATGTGAATCGAGCAGCTTCGTCGACTGCTATATGTGTTTCTTGTAGGCAGATAACATTTGCCTGATGCTGTATCGCCAATTGACCAATAAGAACGCGTTTGGCAAAGGACAGCCCCTCAACATTAAGTTGGAGGACTTAAGAGCAGGACCAACAGCTTGAAAGCTGTCAGGAGCTGCTTGTTGCTGGCTTTGAAAGTGACTGGGATCCATGTGAATTCAGTCGGCTAGGAAGGATCGTCAGTTTCCCCAATAAATGGGTACTCACGAGATGCACCACGGGAAGGTCGGTCCAATGCATCCCAAACACTAGAAGAAGAACCATTATGTGCTATCTATGCAGCTCAAATGCATCTTATTTGTTTTAAATATCACTTAATTTGTTATGGTAGAGAGAAACTGAGAGTGAAGGGGAAGATACAAAGGGAGAGTGAGATACCTGTAGTACTGCTTCACCTTTTGTGAACCCCCCCCATCCTCAGGCATGGTAATTGTCTGTGCTCAACTGGGTGTACCACCACCCTGCCTCAGGGCTTTATTTGAAAAAAATCCATTCAGTGTATGTGTCTTGATTAGAGGATTATGCTTAGATTCCTTTCTCCTCTCCACCTCCTCCCTCTTCTTTTTTTGTCTGTCTACTGTATTTTTTACTTTGTGGTGACCAGGAGACTTACATAGCACAACTTATATTTACAATAGCCTGTTTTTAGTAAACAGCTCATGTTCAAAGGCATTGCTAAGCACTCCTTGGTGGTTCCCAGGAGTTGAGTATGTAGCAAGACCTATGAGTATCCCAAAGGGGGAGATCTGGGTCAGCATCTAGATTCAAGATGATTGGCAGCCAGGCCCACAGGCTGAATGCAAATAGGCATCTATCAGGAGAAGCCCTTGGAGCTATACATTCCTATTTGCTCCTTCTGCTCTGAACCCTGTTTTTGTTTGCTTACCTGATGGGTGGGAGTCACTCAGCTAGTTCTGAATTTCTTCCAGAGGGAGCTGTCCCATATGTAGCTGCATATTTTTGTGCTCTTGGGAGGGAGTAAATTCAGGAGTCTCCCTAGATGCTATCTTGAACTGAACTTTTTTGTTTCTCTAATTTGTTATTTTAGTTAAGGTTACATCCTACAGATGATAAAATTTCCCTGGGGTATTCTACCTTTAGGTTTTTTAATAACTGAAATTTAAAACCAGTCACCTATTTAGTCAGTGTCAAAGAACTGGTTTCTCATTTCCTTCCCACTTAAGCTAATCGAGACTAATTAATATAATTAATGCTCATTATAATACGTGGATCTTAAATGCTTATTTTGAATTTTGATAATCACGTACATCCCTGTTGTGACATCTAAAGCAAAATACAAAATATTTTTTTATTTTCAAGTTTATTATTATCTTTATTTATTGAATAGAGACAGCCAGAAATAGAAAGGGGGAGATCAAGAGGGAGAGAAATAGAGACACCTACAGCCCTGCTTCACCACTCTCAAAGCTTCCTCTCTGCAGGTGGGGTCTGAGGGCTTGAATCCCAGGGTCCCTGAGCATTGTAACGTGCGGTCAACCAGGTGTGCCACCACTCGGCCCCCCAAATATTTCCATTACCTAAGAAAGTACTCTTTTATAGCATTTCAATGAACATCCATAAATCTCCAGCCAACAACCACTTTCTCATTTCTGTTATACAGAGTAGTCTTGCTGTTGGAGAATTTGCTATAAATAGGGTCATAAACTAAGCACTGTACACTATCTTCTGTATAACTTCTTCTGAGTAATTTAATAGTTGTTAGCCATGCTATATGTATTGATGGTGGTGGTAGTGTGTGGGTGGAGCATATTTAACCTGGGACCATGAAACTTCAGGCAGGAAAGTCTTTTTGCATAACCATTATGCTACCTCCATGCCCAATTTTTATTAATATTTCAGATTGATGGGTAATATTTCATGTATTGATGTGCTATAATTGTTTCTTTGTGCTAGAGTCCTAGGTTTCAGGGGTTTATTTTATTTTTTACTATTGTGATTGAACCTTCTATGAATATTCCTGTACAAGCCTTTTTGTGGATATATGGATATATATATAGGTTTTTTAGGTTGTGGATATATGGATATATATATATATATCCATATATCCACAACATATATATATATGTATATATGGTTTTAGGGGGAAGCTGGACTTAAACTAGGGCAGAACCACATGACCTTGGTGTCTCATTAAGGGGCATTATGTGAGTGAATGAGTGAGTGTGTATATATATATAGAGAGAGAGAAGAGACAGAGACACATAGAGAGTGAAAGAGACCACAGCACCAAAGCTTCCTTTGTTATGGGGACCATGCTTGAACCTGGGTTGTACACATGGCTAAACAGCACAGTAAGTAAGCTATCCTCACCAGCCTAGGGTAGTTTTTTACACTACATCCTGAGGATTCCCACTTGGATCAATGTTCTGAAGGTATTTTGCTCCCTGGCTCTTGGCTGGTCCTGTGTGGAAGCCCGGACTCAGAGGGTTTCTACTGAGTGGTTACCGGCTCTGCAGCCCCCTCCCTGTGCACATCCACACCTTTAGGCTGGTCCGCTGCACCCTGAAAGGATGCTTTCTGCTTGCCTAGGGTCAACAGACAGTAAGCTTCTCTATGCCCATGAACTTGAATTTTCTTAAGTCTTAGGGGAGGTAACCCTTTCCAGGTTTATCTTTCCTCTTTTTTTTTAAACTTAAAAAAATTATTTGATAGGATAAAGAAAAATTGTGAGCAAAAGGTAGAGAGGGAGAAAGACACTTGTAGACTTGCTTCACCACTCATAAAGCATCCCCCCCTGTAGGTGGAGAGTGGGGCTTGAACTTAGATTCTTGTGCATGGTGAAAATATGTGCTTGGGGGATAGGCAGTAACGTTAAGTACACATGGTATTGAAGCACAAGGACCAGCATAAGGATCCTGGTTCGAGCCCCTGGCTTCCCACCTTTAGGGAAGGGAGGTCATTTCACAAGCGGTGAAACAGGTCTGCAGGTGTCTATCTTCCTCTCCCCCTCTTCTCTTGATTTCTCTCTGCCCTATCCATCACCAGCAACAACAGTTATAACAACAATAACAAAACCACAAGGGCAACAAAAATGGGGAAAATGGCCTCCAGGAGCAGTGGATTTATAGTGCAGACATTGAGTCCCAATGATAACCTTGGAGGAAGGAAGGAAGGGAGGGAGGGAGGAAGGAAAGAAAGAAAATATGTGCTTAACTGAGTGAGCTACTACCCAACCCCCTCCAGGTTAATCTTTCCATAGAAACTTTCCCTTAGTTCTGGAGCATGGTGCAGAATTTCCTTAATTTGTACAGTCACCACTTTATCATGACTGTGAAGTTCAAGCTGAGAGAAACTGTGACGTGTAGTATGAGATTGGCAATGAAATATCAGAAACCTGAGTAAGATCCCCACTGAAAATGGTCAGTTGTGGTTTCAGGTTAATGCAAATATCATGCCGAGAACATTAGACAACTGACACTGTGTGATAAACTGCTTCCTTTTTGAGGAGAAATGATTAGCACAGTTAAGCCTGAATACATCGTTCAAATTTAGAGCAAATATAGGGATTTAAGCTTGGCTCCTTCTGCCTGTGTTGGTAGAAGGTGTTGTGTTTTTCTCTCATTCTTTCTCTGTATCTGAAAGTCAACCTGGAGCAGTGTAACTCCATCAATAAAGGCCCCCCCCCCACAAAAAAAAAGTAGCCCAAGAGGTGTTATAGTGACTAGACTTAACAAACATGAGTTTGATCCCTGGCATGGAATGTAACAGAGTGACATTCTGATTCTTTCTTCTATCATTAATAAACAACTTAAAAAAAAAAGTGCATAGGGAAAAATCTGTATTACAACCTTGATATTATTCAGTAGTACAGATAATATTAACTTATACTGTAGAATGAGAGTGAACAGGGCAGGCCACTAAAATTTTGTAATTGTTACATGAATTCATGCTAGTTTTTTTTATGGTTATAACAATAGGAACTGTACCAATTACTGGTGTCATTGGCTCTCAAATACTAAAATGCATCAGCATAACCTGGAGTATAAAGTTCAGGTTCTCAACTTCCTTTTAGTATCCTAGCAACTAACACCTTTAATAAGCTCTGTAGTATTTCTGACCAGATGGTATCTTTTAAATTTTACTTTATTGCTTATTACTTATTTAAAACAGAACTTGAGAAGGGAAGGGGCAAGGGGGAGGGAGGGAGGGGCAGCATTACTTCACTGCTTCTGAACTTTTCCCCAGCAGGTGGGCTTGAATCTGGGTCCTTGCACATTGTAACATGTGCCCTCAACCAGGTGTGCCACTTCCTGGCCCAGATCAGATAGTATCTTGACTACATGCTGAGCAGCCATGATTCAGTTAGTATTGAATGAGCTCCCATAGGAAAAGGTTTTATTTAGAAATAAATTGTACTCCTGTGTCCCCTTTTGATGTTGAAATGGTCTTTTTAAATTTATTTTTTTATTATCTTTATTGGATAGACAGTCAAACTGAGAGGAAGGGGGAAGCAGAGGGAAAGAGAAAGACACCTGCAACCCTGCTTCACTACTCACAAAGCTTTCCCCCTCCAGGTGGGGACCGGGGGCTTGAACCTGGGTCCTTAAGCATTGCAATATGTGCACTCAACCAGGTGCGCCACCACCTGGCCCCCATGAAATGGTCTTTATCATTTGATCTCATGTTTCTTCTAAAGAGTTAAGGCAGTAATGATCTATTGGGCTGTAGGAAAAGAATGCTATATTTGATTGTGTTCTGTGTAAAAATGTGTCATGACTACTCTCAACAGCACAATATTTCGTTTTCTCCTGACAAAGTAACATCTTGGGGCAAGTGAAGTTATTTCTGGCTGAAGTTTTTCTTTTTGCTTTCCAGTGGTAAAGTGAATAAAACTTATATCCTTAAAACAAACACATACACTCTAACACATAAAGGTGAAGGAAGATCTCAGGCCTTTCTGCTCCCTACAGGACCCCATGGTACAGATTCTTAGGCGTGCTCAACCAAAGCCTTGGCTGGTCAGAGAAACTCAAATACTCTCACTGTGGGTCCTCCCTGCACTCTTTGGGTTTTGACAGCCACAAAAAACAAAAATAGCACAAGAAAAGGTTGAGTCAGCCAACAAGCAGCAACAGGTCTGGGAACTTCTCAGGTGGCCAAGGAAATAATTTTGTCCCAGTACAGACTCTTTTCTTAGAAAGTGACAGGTTTCTTGAGTGTCAGCATATGCATGATGGCAGGACCATCCCACCTGATCCTTTGTTGTTACTGCTGGTGTTTCATCACTCCGGTCTGACTCATTCAGATAGACACCACAGCACTGAAGCTTTCTCCAATAGACTATAGTTTTTGTTTGTTTTCTCCTAACAATGGTAAGCTCTGTTTGTAGTAGTGCTGGAGCTTGAATCTGGTACCTTGGAGCTTCAGGCATGAACTGGTTTTTTTTATTTTTGCATAACTACTATGCTGCCTCCTTGTCCCTGGGATATAGTTCTTTTTGTTTTTTATTGCCACCAGGGTTATTGCTGGGGTTTGGTGCCTACATGATGAATCAACTGCTCCTGGTGACCATGTTTTCATCTCTTCCCCCACCCCATCCCTTTTATTTGATAGCAGAGGGAGAAAAGGCAAGGGAAAGACACTTGCAGCACTGCTTAACCACTGAAGCTTCCCCCATGTGGGTGCAGGGGCTTGAACCAGGGTCCTTGCACTTTGCAGTGTGTCACACCACTGCCTGGCTCAGCATAGTGATCTCAAATATAATCAGTCACAGGGACAACTGACTAAGTGTTTTAAAATCATTTTTTAAACTTTATTTATTTTTAATGAGAAAGATAGAAAGATCTACACACAGAGAGAGACCAGAGCACTGTTCAACTCTGGTTTATGGTGGTGCTGGGGACTGACCCTGGGACCTTTGGTGCCTCAGGCAAGAAAGTCTTCACATAACCATTATGCTATCTCCCTAGCCCTTAAAATTATTTTTTTAAATTGCCACCTAGGCTATTGCTGGGACTTGGCTCTGTTACTACAAATCCACTGCTCCTGGTAGTCATTTTCTCCTTTACCTTCTATTTTATTTGATAGAGGAGGGGGGAAGAGAGACACCTATACACCTGCTTTACCACTTGTGAAGTGTCTTCCCCACAGGCGGGAGCAGGGATTCAATCCTAGTCCTTGAGCCTGGTAGCGTGTGTGCTCATCCCAGTGTGCCGCCACCTAGACTCCTGACTGAACATTCTTGATGACATCAGTATGTCCTGAAATACTGACCAAAACATCTCACAATTGTTAAGCTCATGAATTTGGTGGGGATAGTTTGTTCTGCTGCAGATAGTTGTCTTAAAGGAGGGAGAAAAATATAAAATAGAAAGACATAAGTTAAAAGCATTGAAAATTGGGTTCATAGTTTGTTTTTTTTTTCTTAGCTGAGATTAGGTACTGTTACAATAAATAGCTACCTTCTGAATTAGATGTCAAAGTCACACTTGGTTCATTTTCATTTTACACAACAGAGTAACATTTTATTGTAGCACAAGGGATGCTATTGAACAAATGTCATAGCTTTCAAGTATTTGTGATTACCTGAACTCTAATGGTGGGGGCTGTCTCTTTGACATGCGTAAGTTAGAAAAATAACTGAAATATGTACAGAGTTCCATCAAGTACTGAGAGTGATTTAGATATTGGGAGTTGGGGCCCATTCAGGAATTTCACTAAGAGCTGAGAGCTTCTACCTGGTCCATAAGGAACCACTCAGTGTCAACAAGACACAATTGGTATTGATGTCAGGTGCACTGTTTTTCTTTCCTTCATGACCCTGTAGTATGGCTATTGTTATTGGTTCCTGGGAAAGTGGCACCTCTGTGTAAGAAAGATTAAAGACATTCTTTAGCTAGTGCCTTTTCCTTCTATCAGAGAAGTTAGTCTATAACATTTCAAAGACCAAAGCGATAGCTCTGGCTGATTGCTCACAAGAAACTTTTGTTTACTGGCTTTAACGTATTAAAAGACACCTATACTGGGGCTCAGACATAAAATTCTAATGTTCTTTAACCAAAAGGTAAACTTCATTAAGTAGTTAAAATGTACTATGGGAGGGAAACATTTGGTATTCTATTGGGTTGTTGGAAAAGTCATAATGTACTTTTTCTTTTTTAAAATTTATTTTATTTTATTTTTGAGAGAGAGAGACACACAGAGAGAAACACCAGAGCACTGCTCAGCTCTGGCTTATGGTGGTGTGGGGGATTGAACCTGGGACTTAGGAGCCTCAAGGCATGAGAGTCTGTTTGCATAATCATTATGCTGTCTCCCCTGCCCAATGTACTTTTTCTATGCAAAAATGAGTTACAACTTTTCCAACAATCCAATAGCTAATTCTCCTAATTATCTGGTAGACTGTTAAGAGTACTTACAAGTCCAAACCAAGCACATGGTAAAGAAAAACAGTATTAAAAATGCAGTTTGGCATGTACCATCTGTTCAAAGTATTGGGTCATTGGCCTCTAGATGTTATTACTCAAGACCAGGATTGCAAAATCATTTTAACATTTTAGGAAAATTTTATTGGAAAACATCATTAAATGCCCCAGGAGGTGGTACAGTGGGTGGGTCTGACCTGTGTGCACGAGGCCCTGAGTTTTCTCTCATTAAAAAAAAAAAAAAAAAAAAATCAGTAAAACACTGATAAAATTCACCAGACTACACTTAGCAAAAATCTTGTGGAGAAGCCCTCAGTAATAGCACAGCATGAATTTTGTTTGGAGTTGGCTTGTTCTTGGACTAAATCTCTGTCTTCCTATCACAATGAGGAAACAATGTGTGACTGTGTTGTATGAAGCAGATTCTGGGGAAGGTATACTTTACTTGTTGCAGAAGTGGTGAGGCTAGTGGGGTAACTGGGATGCCCCTGTCTCCTTATACAGTTTAACATAAGCAGTCAAGGAAAAACACGTGTCCATGCTCAGTGACTATCTTTGGAATTCACTTCATTAGGTTTTTCACAAAATACAAAGTTCAAACATAAATGTCTATGTCCACCACAAAAACAAATAAGTGGTTAGCACACACAAACATGATCTTTCATTTAAAAAATATATATATAAATAAGTGTTGGAGGTTGTTGTTTCCTCCTGTGTGTTTTTAAGGCTTTACGCTGCATGCCCTTCATTCATGAGTGCTCATACATGTCATCAGGACAGGCCACTGTGACCTGTTCTGAGGGCGACACACTAATCTAGGGAGCCTCCCTCCACCCGTTAAAAGCTAAGTGATCAAGTGCCCTCCAACCAGTTCTCACAATTCCAGTGATTTTCTTTTTCCTTACTACTACAAAGTCACAATGGAGGAAAGGACTGAGTTCCCAGCAGCATTCAAACTCTCAGATTAATCATGAAAGGTGAAAAGAAATACGGGTATTTTCCCAAGACAGAATTTCTTCCTTTCATCTAGCAAAACCCCCATTGCCCATACAGTTTCAATGGGGGGTTATAGTGAAAACATGTTCCAGATTAAACAGCATTGAGAGAAAAGGGGGGGTTATCGTGGAGAAAGACTGCTGGAGGCACTTGCCCCTAGCGGGCTCTTCTCGTCCTGGAGGCCGGGGGGTAGAGCCAGGGTGCCCCCCTTGGGGATGAAGTCCACAGGGAGACTCTCTAGTAGGCATTTGATCTGCTCTCGGCCCAGCTTGATCTTGTCATCCAGCTTGCGCTGTTCAATAAGGAGTGTTGACTTCATCTTCACAAAGTGTTGGTAGTCCTGGAGCTGTTCGGCCGACAGGTAAGTGGCCAGGATGTCCAGCACCAGGCGCTCCCTGCGGTCCAGGTTCTCCTTGAGCTCCCGCGCATCCTCGTGCTGCCCGGCCAGGACCTTCCTCTTCTCATTGAGTGAGCTCTGCCAGGGGAGACGGAAGGTCAGCAGGTAAGAACTCTCTCTCCCTTACTGATCGGGGCATTGTTCAGTTAGGGGACTGAACCTAGGACTTAAATCTGCTGTGCTACTTGTCTTTTTAAATTTCTAACACTGAGGCTTGGTGCCTGCACTATGAATCCACTGCTCCTGGTGACCATTTTCCTTTTCTTTATGATTTATTGGATAGGGGAGGGAAGGGAATGAGAAAGACACCTTCTGCATCACTCCTGTAGCATTCCCCTCAGCAGGTGGAGACTGGGGGCTCGAATTTGGGTGTGTGTGTTCCAGATGAGTCAGTGCCTGTCTCTCTACTATGCTATTTCTCTGGCCCCAAAGCTTTCACGGGACTGTGAAATGCTTGCCTTTCTAAAGGCAGGGGGCTGATTCTCGAAGAGCTTTTTTTTTGTTTTTTCCTTTTTGTGTTATTATAGTCATTGTTGGATAGGAGAGGTGGGGAGCCTGGGGCTGGAACCGGGATCTTTATGCTGCACATCCGGTTGACCTTTGAACAACTGTGTTTGGAGGAGGGGGTGCTAGGGACTCCTAACAAGCTCTAAGTCCCTTTTAGTCTAGGGGTCATGGCTGCACATTCACCCCTCTGTAATTGTGGTGAGGAACCCTGGGACGATAAACCAGAGTGGTTCAAATCCATATTATTTAAGGGTTAATCATAAATGAGTCTCTAACTTGTAAAGTCAATAAAATTTATGTTTTAAGTGGCAGAGATGGTGAGAAGAGGAAGATAATCAAGGTCCCTTATAGATTCACATTTTCAGGCCTCTTTCCTCCCACTGAACCAAGAGATCCAGACTAACAAGCTTTCAGGTGACCCTTTGGGATGCATTGGATCGACCTTCTCATGGAGCATCCCGTGAGTACCCATTTATTGGGGAAACTGACAGTCCTTCCTAGCTGACTGAATCCACAGTCAACTTTCAAAGCCAGCAACAAGCAGACATCAGGCTCAACCTGACGCTGTTGACTGGCTACGGAAGAAGGGCAAACGCTAGAAGAAGAAGGTGACCATTTTATAGCAAAAATTAGAAACATCAGTTCCAACTCTAAAGCAAGTGCTTTTTTTAAGGTCTCTGAATTTAATATGGAAGAGATTCTACTCAACAATGAAAGCAGCTATGAGTTTCTTTTAATTTTGAGGGCCTCCTAATGACATTTTTCTTTTGACAGTGAGGGACAGAGACTACAGCTCCCCCAGTGCCATGATGGCTGGACTCAAGCCTGAGCAAAGCAGGTGCTCTACCAGCTGAGCTATCTTCATCAGCCCTACTGAGTGTCATATAAACCCAGCAGTAAGGTAGCATGTTATCTTTAAGGGCTAAATTTAAGTATACATACCATAGTAAATAAACAAAGGTTCTGTCTTTCCCTGAGCTAGTGTCAGGTCTTACAGATATCTCTATTTCCATAAGCTTCCCTCACCAAACACATCACTTAGGAGTTGACTCTGAATGAAAATACTTTCCAAAATACTAGAGAGATAAAATGAGAGCCTTTTCCTTTAAAAATCATGAAATATTTTAAGCATTAGAGAATGGCAGGGCACCTCATATACCCATCATAGTGCCCCAAAATGCTACAGGCTGGGGAGAGAGATACAGTGGCAGTGCACAGGTCCCAGACTTGATTCCCAGTATACCAGCTGCCTGAACTGAGCATTGCTTTGGTCCAAAAAAAGTTTAATTGGAGTTTTAGCTGGAGCCTTATGAATACTCCTCCTGATTCTCATTTTCCCAGTAACCTGATGATGGGAATAATTCTCCTCTCCTTATTTCTACCTCTAGAATACTAGTCACAAAAGTATATAGAGTATTTTGAAGATGAGCACATTATTTATAGTTTTTAAGACTGTGCATGCACTTAAGTGTTGGGATCAAATTTTAGAACTTTATCTTCCCCTAACTAGAAACTGCTTACCACGTCTGATTCTCCCCCTTTAGAAAAGAGAAGGAAGAACTGATGCTTTATTCAATGTTGTGGGGTCTGGGCCTGAACTTGAGTTGTGTGCAAGGCAGTGCTATTTCACAAGTCCTGGTATCTGCAGCATATACCCAGGTGGTCCATCTGGAAACTACCTTGCCTTCTGCTCTGCCTGTCCCTTCATCTACTAAATCTTGCTGATTCACTCCATTTCTCCATCCCCCTGACAACTGCCTAAGTGAACAGTTACTTACAGTAAGAGCACCATTCTCAGGCTGTTTATGTTGTGGAATTGTGCTTCTGCCCATCTCAGCCTGGAGTCTAAAGTCTGACATCCTGGTGTGTTTGGTGTCTCTCCAGATCTACGCAGCAGAGAAGCTGAGAGCAGATAGGGCACTGATCTCTGGCTCCCCCTTACAGGCAGCAGAGATGATCAGAGTCACCAAAGCCTTAGAGTTACAGTTCTGACTGGGGCTCCTTCACCCCTACTCACTAAGCCAGCCAGCTACCTCCTGTCAGTTCTCTTACTTTTAAGATTAAACCAAGCTGGGTTAGCAAGATTGCTCACCTAACCCAGTTTCAAACTAATGGACTTGTGAGGACCTTTCCCTCTGTCTGTCTAAAAGAGCTGGCTTAGACTGGTGAAGCCAAGCCATAACAATATTCTCTAGCTATATCAATCACATGCATACCAGTTCTTGACTGTGTCCTAAATGGTGAGTGAAGTCCTCCTTCTCTTTGCCCACTTAAATACAGTCTAGAAGAATTTAATCTAAGTGCTGCTTATGTGAAAGCCCTCCTGGCCACACTACATGGTGAGTTCCTTCAGCTATGGGGAGGGGGCTGTGTTTTAGCTTGTGATCATTAACTGCTGATCGGGAAGAAGATAAGCCCTTTAAAGCATGTACTGATAATTTCTTTTTTTAAAAAAAATATTTATTTTATTTATTTATTCCCTTTTTGTGTTATTCTTGTTGGATAGGACAGAGAGAAATGGAGAGGAGGAGAGAAAGATAGACACCTGCAGACCTGCTTCACCGCCTGTGAAGCGATTCCCCTGCAGGTGGGGAGCCGGGGTTCGAACCGGGATCCTTATGCCGGTCCTTGTGCTTTGCGCCACCTGCGCTTAACCTACTGCGCTACAGCCCGACTCCCGTACTGATAATTTCTATTGGGTTGTCAGAAAAGTCATGATGTATTGCTATTTTTTTTATTATTGGATGGAGACCAGGGGCTTACACACTGTAGTGTGTACGCTTAAGCAGGTGTGCCATCATTTGACCCCTTTCTTCATGCAAAAATGTGTTATAACTTTTCTGACAACCTAACAGGTAAGGATATTTAAGTCTAGCACATTTACAGGATGCTCAGAGGAACAGAGAAGAGCACAGTACAGCCCTGGCATAGGTGATGCTAGGAACTAGGCTTTAAGTCCTGTGCTTTATCACTGAGCTATCTCATGGTCCTTAATAATTTCCATCTGAATTAAAAAAAAGTCTTTCCTTTGAAGTGTAATATATTAGGAGAAATGGGAAAGCTCCCTGGCACTGGAACACTTACTACACACACACCTATATATTGACTTAAGTTTAGTGTAGTGAAGAAAATGCAGCAGACCCCCCCCCCCACCCATGTAAGGCATGGGGTACACAGTGCCTCCTGTCGCAGGAGGAGTTTGAATCCTATCTAGTATTCCCAGCACTACTGCTCCTTCCCCACTGAGTGCCAGCTGTCCCTCACTTGTGCCTTCTTATCTCCGAGTCTTGTTGACCCTGTTTCTTTTACTATCATTTCATCATGCTACTATTTTTTTCTGTGATGGAAAATTATAGTGTCAGGATTTTTCTAAGTATCCCCAGAAACATCAGAATTGGCCATATCTAAATTGTACCTCTCTGTATGTGGGCTCAGAGAGCAAACCTGATGAATTTCCAGGTCACCTACCCTTTCTTCATTAGTGGCATCTTCACCAAGGCCACTAAGGACATTCTCAACACGGGCCAGGCGCGCTGAGAGGGAGAGCAGCAGGTTCACCACCTTGTCCAGGTCCCCAATGAACATCTTGTACTTGTCAAACTCATTGGGCTTGCAGCATTCGTGGATCAACACCTCCACCTCTTCTCCTAATGCATTGTTGAGCTTGATGTCCATCAGTAGACTCCTCTTTGCTTCCTGTAGGGCCTCAAGTTTGTGGGTGAGGCTCCCAATGAGCTCAGCCTGGAGAGACAAGAGGAGATACACAGCAAAGCTTAGTTGGCTGTTAAGAAAGACCCCTCCTTCCCAGTTACATCTGACCTGTCTTTATGGCTCCTCTACTCTATGGACTGGCCCTCCAACATTACAGCACAATATTCTTTTCTTTCCCTGAATGCCTATAGCTGCCTTTCTCTAAACCTGTTCTGCCCTCAAGGGATAACACTATTTGCCTAGTAATGTGCTTCATTCAACTCTGTTAGGTTGTATAGAGCTCAATGGGTGAGAAAACTACAATTTAGTACTTTGTTCCATTGCACCAAAGCTACATAATGTGTCATATTAGTTCTGACTGGTTTTAAGTTTGACTTCATTTATATTAGGCCTACTAGTTTTTTGTTGCAAGAAAAGCAACTTTTAAAATATAGATTGGTTGAGGGGTAGCATAATGGTTATGCAAAGAGACTCCCATGCCTGAGGCTGTGAAGTACCAGATTCAGTCCCCTGCAAAACCATCAACATTCTGGTAGAAAAATAATAAGCAGATTTTTAAAAATAGACTTCAAAATTACAAGATAACAGGGAAAGGATTCCACACTGTTCTCACCACCAGAGTCCTGTGCGCCCCTCCCCCCCAAGGTCGACTGTTATTTCAATAACTAAATATACTTGCTCGTTTTTTCTATGGTCCTACCCTTATCTATACTTTTTACTGCTTCCAAATGTCCTTCCTTTTTCTGGGTCCTGGTCACCTTCCCCTAACATTTCTATCTCTGTGAGTATGGACCAAAATTATTTTGGGGGTACAAAAAAAAGTTTTATTTTTTAACAAGAGCAGGGCTCTATTGTGGCTTTGGTGGCTAAACCTAGGAGCTTCAAGCAAGAAAGTCAGGTGTGCTGCCACTGTGTTTTCTTCTTGGGCTTGAAATTAACCAGATAGATACAGTATTTCTAAATAATTTTATTGTGACTTATTTGTAAATCAGTACTACAGAATAAGTCACAAGCAATGGAGGGAATACTTGTTTGTCCAGAACCTGACTATCTAGGTGCATTCAAGGTTAGTAAGATTCATGTTTTGTCTGCTGCACCATCTCATCATGGGTTATTATCTTTAGCTTTCGTCAAACTGTTTAAGATCGTCACTGCAAAAGACAAATGCAGCATTGGGAAAAAAAAAAGTGTTAGTCCTCAACTGAAGAGTCTGCTCAGAAAAATTCAGGCGGAATAGAAAGAATAAGGCTAATTGTTTAATTTTCCTGGGAAATGTCTAGCAAGCGTGATCATTCCCCATGAAGAAAGCAGCAAGGATTCTGGATGGAAACAAACACTGCCTCTCACATTCCTTCTGGGCAGTGTGAAGTGAAATGTTATCACTCCTGCTTTTCAGTTAGATGAGATGTTGCATTATCTTAAAAATTTTTTTTATTTGATAGATACCTGTAGCCCCACTTCACCACTTGTGAAGCTTTTCTCCCTGCAACTGGGGACCAGGGGCTTGAACCTGGGTCCTTGTGCACCAGGCATGCCACCACCTAGTCCTTTATAATGCATTCTCTAGGCTTGCCACTCAAAATTTTACCATCTCCAATCTTGGAGTTGGCTTTCTGCTTAGTCAAATCAACTTCTCTCATTTTTAAAGCTAAGCAGTGCTCTGGTCAAAGGGATTGACTTATGGTGGTGCTAGGACTGAACTTCCGATGCTCAAACATAAAGTCTGTTGAGTAAACTGCTCTGCTATCTCCCTGAATTCCTCAGAAGGAAAAAAACGGAGGAAATATTTATCAATAACTTGATATGTTTAAAAAAAAAAAACTCATTATTTGGTTCTCAGAAGCTGGTAATGATTTTAAAATTGCAAATGTGTCCTCTCTGTGTGAATGTCACTCAGACTCCTGTGCAGGGCAGCAGTGCTGAAAGGACAGCTACCAAGGAAGCACTGACATAGGATGAGGGTGAAGGGGAGATTTTAAAGCTCACTCAGTCTTTTCTCATTTTTGTTTTCAGAGACATTATGTTGAAGAGACCCCAAGCCCTGTCTGTACAGGGGCTGGTGTGTCATGACAATGAAACTTTTAAAATCACTTTTTTGAAACTTTTAAAATCACTCACAGAATGGAGACAGGAAAGTGAGAACTTGGGGGTTTGTGGAACTATTAGCTTGAGTATCCCCCAAAGAGGAAAGAGATTAGTGCATACAAAGTAGCTGCAGAGGGGGACACTTTCCAAGTGGTGAAGCAGGTGTCTCTCTCGGTGCTAAGCTAGTCAGAGAAAACCCACCACACTGTATTTAGAAGGAAAAGTGTTACAATGGGGGTGTATTCTCACGAGAAGCCATGGAAGCAAGTGCTGAAAGAAAAACAGTTGGGGCTGGGTGGCGGCGCACCTGGTTGAGTGCACACATTACAGTGTGCAAGGACCCAGGTCCCCACCTGCAGAGGGAGAAGCTTTGCGAATGGTGAAGTAGGGCTGCAGGTGTCTCGGTCTCTCTTCCACCCTTCCCTCTTGATTTCTGGCTGTCTCTATCCAATAAAGATATGTCCTTTGGAGGCTACACAGGGTCTTGTGATAAATGTGGTAAACAACTACATTTATATATTTTCATCAAGTTTGGGAGATAATCTCACCCTCATCTGTCTCCTTGGTTCTATAATCAACTTTGACATAATATTTTTAATCCACCACTATGTTAACTAAAGACATGAGCTCCTTTCCACCCTAAGATCTCTATTCCTATCTTTTGGTTCCATTTATTACCATTTTTGTCTTGCTTTATATCTTATTGCCTTTCAATCACCAAGTTGCAGACACTGCTATGATTCCATCCATGTATAGCAAAGAAGCCTTACAGAAGTCACACTTTCTACCTTTTGCACTCCAAACAGATCTTTGGTCCAGAGGGATAAAGAAGACGACTAAAGGGCTCTGAATCCCAATTCCACTAGGACCCAAAGCATTTGTCACCAGGGATTTTGAAGGGAAAAAAAAATTAGATATATAGAAATATAGCTTGATAGCTATAAAGTCGATCCATTATCTGTGACCTTGGGAGAACACTGAAGGGGGATGGGGACACAGAACTCTGGTGGTGCACTGGACTCTCAAGCACAAGGTCCTGAGTTCAATCCCTAGCAGCACATGGCCTAAAGTGATGCCTAGTTCTCTCTCCTGTCTTTCTCATGAATAAATATTCTTTAAAAAAAAGAATTATGTCTTAGGGTTTAAGTAATTTTAAATGTGGAACAACAAGCTGTTACTCTGCAGAACTGGATAATCATATACATACTGCCTCTGAACAATCTTAGGGAATGACCAAGAGTTAAAAAAAGGGGGGGGGCAGGCAGTAGCTCAAGGGCAGTGAGGCAGGTGTCTATCTTTCTCTCCCCCCTCTGTCCTATTCAACAATAAGGGCATGAAAAAATGGCCTGCAGGCAGCCAAGCCCTGAAGGAAAAAAAAAAACTTTCTTGCCTGAGGCTTTAAGATCTCAGGTTTAACCCCTAACACCACAAGCCAAACAGTGCATTGGTGTTTTGCTCTCATTTAATATAGTATTAAAAAGAAAGCAACAAAGAATGCACTAGGAAAGTGTGCATGTCAGGGAGAAAACTCTGTTTTGAACTTTATGAAGAAAATATTAATATGTGGGCTGGTAGGTGGCACAGAGGACCATCAAGCATGAGGGTCCCAAGTTCAATACTGGCATCACATGTGCCACAGTGATACTGAATTTGCTCTAATTAAAAAAAAAATGCTTTCAAAACCAATTTAAAGCTCACATATTTTCAGTTTCCCAAGCAGATGTAAGTGGTACCACTGGGAAAAAAAAAAAATCTCAGAGGGTTTTTACCTGTCACACAAAATCCAAACTCTGCAGCACTTCATACCAAGTCTGCTGTGATCTTTCCAGCCCCTTTGTGCATAACTATTGTGCTGTCTCTCCCCAGTCCTTTCTGTTCTTTAATATCTTATTTCAACATGAGACTTTGTGTTCTACATTATCACTGCAATGTGGCTCTACTGCTGTCCTGACTCCCCCTGAATTCAGGTCACACATATCACTGTAAAGCATGGCCATCCTGGTGTCACTTCAGCATGCTGTGAAAGACATGGCCCATATCCAGGTGCCAGAAGTGGGCAATAAATGGTGCCCAGTGTCACTTCCTGTGATAACTAAATCCTCACTCCCTTAAAAGTCTAAAAATACTTTTGCCACCTAATCCTCAGAATGAGAGCGCGATAATAAAGTGATAAAAAAAGCAGCTGGAAAATAAAGATGGGAGGAGAAACTAATGAGTAATTTGCCACATTGCTGTAAAGCTGAGTAAGTCTGCACATAAAACACAATAAAAACTGTAAAATGTTCAGTTAAAAGATGTTACTGCAACTTGGCACTTATCTCTTTGGGATAAATACAGACCAAATCCAGTGGTCCTACCTACCTTCTTAGTCATGTCGGGAGAGGACTGGGCAAAGAGAGCTCACTTATATAGTGCACCTCACCTGCTTTCTTGTGAGCTGGCCCCCACTGCACTGGAAAAAGCTTAGTGCTTTGGTATTTTTCCTTCTGTCTCTTACTTTCTATATGAAAAAGTTGGGTAGGAATGGTGAAGCACAGCAGTAACAAAAGTAATACAAGTAGCCCAGGAGGTGTGGCAATGGTCCCTCTGTCATAAATAAAATTGGGCCAAGCAGACAATATAATGGTTATGTAAAAAACTCTCATACTGGAGACTAATGGTCCAGGTTCAATCCCCCCCAGCACTACCATAAACCAAAGCTGAGAGGTGCTCTAGTTGCAAAAAAGACTAAATACAATTTATTACAGGAGATCGAGAGATGCTAGAACACAACTCTAGTACATGCAAGTCCCGTGTCCACCAATCTTGAGCTATTTCCCGGTGCTTTATTTGTCAAATTAATTAAAAACCCCAATCCTCTTATCACTCCCTGCTCCCAAGATCTGCATCCTGTGGGTTTAGGATACATAGAGAATAAAGGAAACAGAATCACTCACAAAGTTTCTCCTGGATTTGGTGCCACTGAAAACCACTAACATGCCAGGCTCAGCAAGAGCCCAGTGTTAACAAAGAGTCCTTGTTGGGGACAGGCCTGAGCTGTGTGCAGGGCTGTAGGCAGTGGAATGGCAAGCAGCTCTCCCCTGCCAGCACAGCTGGGCTTACCATGGGAAGCAGCGGTGCAGCATGGTCATGTTTTAAATGCTCACCATTCTGCATTTCTGTAAGAGTATCAATTGCAGTACTCCTCTTTCAAGCGGTTCACTGAGGTAGTGCAAAAGTTGGGGACTCTAAAAGGTTTTTCTCAGAGTCTATCTTTTGGCGGGTCTCTCTTATTCGTTTTGGTTTTCTGATGTGAAACAAAAACCATGCATGCTGTTGGTGTTGGCTGGCCAGCACTGAGACTGGTGTGGGCAGCTGTGTGTAGAATCTGGTGGCAGGGGAACTGGGTTCTAGTTCTGGCATTTAGGAAGTAACTCAGTCCCACTCACCTTCACTTTTGTATACATGCAGACGGCAGTAGCTACTGTTGCCCTGTCTACTCACAGGAGAGCAGTGAGGAAATTACTTCCAGGGTCAGGGAAATGAGTCCACTGAAGGCCAGAGTGAGGTTGGTGATGCAAGAGGCTTCTTTTACCTCTGCCATCAGGAGCCAGAGACCCTGCCAGGTTCTTGTCTATCTGGGAACAGCAGAACAAAGGTCCCCATCCTTTGCTTACCTTCTTTTCATTGACATCTGCCTGCTCCTCTTCTTCATTCACCTCTTCTGTCATGGTTTTGATTTTGTTCAGCAGTTCAGCCTTGGGAGCAGACACACTATAGTAGGCTGGGCAGTTAACCAACACCCCCACTGGCTCCTTGTCTTCACTCCTGGATCATAAAGAACAATGAGTATAGCCAAAGGTAGTACATACTAGAAACATCCTGCCCACTCCAAAATGTATAAAGAAAAATGGTCCACTTTCATGGAAATTAATATAAACCAAGAAATACTTGCTAATAAGTATTATTATGTGTCAGACCCTTGGAGCCACCATTGGCAACACTGGGAAAGGAGTTAGGACTGTGGACTTACCAGATGACTGGCTAAGTCATTTAATCTGACATTCCCTCCCTTTTATAATAATTATAAAAACAGAAAAAAGACAGCATGATGGTTACACAAAGGACTTTCATGCCCGAGACTCAGAAGTCCCAGGTTCAATCCCCTGCACTACCAGAGGCCAGAGTTAAGCAGCACTTTGGTCTCTTTCATTAAAATATTTTTTAAATGATATATGTCATGACTCACTCAGTGTAAAAGTATGTCACAAATCTCAGGCTTTAATTATTTCTTACTCCTCCAGAATTAACCATAATATTTCTAATGTCTACTATAATTGCTGCTTGAGCATTTATCAATCTTCCTTCTCATGTAAGCCCGTTACTTCCAATAAGTCTGGGAAATCTAGAGCTCACTGGTCTACAAACAACAGATACAAAATATGAAATCTACTCATTGATTGCACAGCAGGGGAATTTCTAGGCTAGAGAACAAATCAAGAAATTCTATCACTTGCTAGTGTTTTGTTTTACTACAGTCAAGCTCACACAGTATCAGTCAGAGCCCACCCAGTGAGTAAATAACTTGATGGGAATAATCTAGGATTCCTCTCTTTTATTGATTTGTTATTGGGTAGAGACAGGGAAATTGAGAGGGGAGTAGAGAGGTAGAGACACCTGCAGCCCTGCTTCACCAGTCATGAAGCTCTTCCCCCACAGGTGGGGATCAGGGTCTCAAACCTGGCTCCTTGTGCACTGTAATGTGTGTGCATAACCAGATATGCCATCGTCTGGCCCTCTCTCTATACTGAGCACTGTTCACTCCTGGTGTATGGTGGTGTGAAGATTGAACCTGGGAACTTGGATTCTCAGGCATGAAAGTCTTCTGCACTGTTGCTACCTTCCCTTAAAGAGATATTTCAACTATACTTTTTTTACAGTATTAATATGTGTATCATCATTTTGCTATGGAACAAAAAGACCTAAAATATTTTTTATTCTATTTATTCATTAATGAGAGGGATAGGAGGAGAGAAAGTGAACCAGACATCACTCTGGTACATGTGTTGCTGAGGATCGAACCCCAGGACCTCATGCTTGAGAGTCCAGTGCTATATCAACATGGTGCCACCTCCCAGACCACCTAAAAATTTTTTTTTTCTTCTTCTTTTTTTTTTTTTTTTTTTTTTTGCTTCCAGTGGCTGGAGCTTGGTGCTGGCACTACAAATCCACTGCTTCTGGTGGACTCCCCCCCCTTTTCTTAATAAGACAGAGAGAAACTGAGAGGGCAGGGTAGATAGAGGGAGAGAATAGACACCTGCAGACCTGCTTCACCACTTGTAAAGTCAGTTGCATGCAGGTGGGGAGCTGGGGCCTCAAACCAGGATTCTTGCACAGGTCCTTGTGCTTCATACGTGTTTAACCCAATTTAGCCTGACCCCAGTTTTTTTTTAATTGGATATTCCTAAAAGCAATGAAAAATAGGAAAAAGGCCTAATAAATGTTTTCCCTGAGATAGTCATTGCTTCTTAGGAATGGCAATATATTGCTCATTTCCACCAGTAGGTGGCGCTTGCTGCCCATCTGAAGTTCCTGAGGGAGGTCTCAATACAGTCAGAGCTTGACTTTTACATTGATTATACTAAGAAACCTTTTTCCCCCCACAGTAAGTGGTTGGAATGTAATGAAGTAAACAGAACCACCTAATTTTCACTGGCCACCCCTGGTGGTGGCCTGACAGACAGACCTATAGAAACTCCTCTTCGGGCCCCTGCTGGCACCCACGGGCTAGGCTGGCCTTGCACATTGCAGGTATTCTGCTATGACTGCTTGTTAAGCACACGGGTCCGGAAAGGTTGCTTCACATTAGACTGTTTGCCAAAACCGAACAAGGGGACAGACAAGGTGACCTGTGTGCAGGCTCTACAATAACATCTCAAATCTCCCAAGTACACAGAACTCTGTTCTTTCTTCTTTTCCCATTCTCACCCACATCAAAACATGGAATTCCTGGTGGTAATTGAGTAACAATCAGTTGTCAATTTCTAAAACAAAAGCCCACATTCAGATGAAATCTTCTGTTTGTATTTAGTCTGGAAGCCACAAACTGCTGAGACCTTGTCCGTCAAGCCACACGGTTTTCACTGAAAATAAACTATGGCAGGGTGGGGACACAGAGCTTTGGTGACTGGGGTGTGGAACTATATTCCTATAATCTTGAAAACCATTACTAAATCACTAATAAAACCATTAAAATTTAGAAAAAATCACCCTGAATTTTTCCCATAGTAGTCCTTTAAGGAAATTAAACATGACCTGAGAGTTGGTGCAGTAAAGTGTTGGACTCTCACAATAGATGTCAATCACTGGTATCACGTGCCAGAGTGATGCTCTGGGTTCATGTCTCATTAATAAGAAAAAGAAAAGACTGCCATCAGCCAAGGGTCTGGGGAGAAATCAAAAGGCTGGAAACTACAGACTGCTGTGGGTCCTTTTGCCCCCTGGTGGGGTGTGAAGACATGGGTAGTAAACACTGTTCAGGGAGCTTCAGGAGCTGAGGTGCATAGGCTGGACAGATTTCCAGAGCATGCCTTCTTCAAATCTGTCCTGATTTTCAGGATCTGAGCAAAGCCCCACCTCAACTCAAAGGTAGTCCATCTACTTCTCTAGTTTTCTTCCTTTTTCTAAGGCTCAAGTTCCCTCCAGGTGGCCTGTCATGTTCGCTGCTCCGCTCTCTTAGATGTGACACAGGACAGGCAGCAGTGCATCTGCTGAAGACAGAGTTCTGTGTCATCACTAGGAGAGTAGGCATGGTCACAGGGCCAACTTCAAATCTAGGCACCATCACTTATGTTCCCTACTTTCACTGTGCTTCAGTTTCCTAAAGTATAAAATGGAGATACAATCGCTACCTATCACAGAAGGCTCTTGTGCAGATTAACAGAGATATCTACAGTAACAGGTGAGGAATACAATGCTTGACACAAAGAACATGCATGGGTGTTGTTGGCAATTATTCTATTACTACACCTTTGTGGTTGGGCAAGTGCCAGGTCAGTCTGACCCACAACCAATTCCTCAGAGTAATTGCCTAAGGCTGAGATGGACTATTAACTCTCAAGTGAGGGCCTTTGGAAACTGGAAAACAGGACAAGGAATCAGTCTCTTTTGGGACATTACCAAGGACTTACCTCTTGCCTTCCTGTCCTAGGCAGGAGACAGTTTTCTGCATGGCCTTCTTCTTTATGCCATTTTCTTTCAGCACAGAAACATCCTGGGGAAACAGACCTTCCATCAGGTCCATGGTTGTCTTCATGCGGGAGTCTGGGTCCAAAATGACTGCCAGGGATTTGTCTTGGTGGACAATTTCCTTGGCTAGTGTCTCAGTTCTGATATCTTCCGTGCACTTCTGAGGCCCTGTGGTAATGTTCTTGTTTCTATCCTGAGACCCATCAAGGATTGTGTTGTGGCCGAAGCTCTGGGTCTGCACAGGAGGCTGCTTTCCTTCAGGCCTAGCAGTTTGGACCACAGCATCTGTGGTGAGGTTCAGGTTGGCCTCATTGGTCTCTGAGCCCTGGAGAGCAGGTTGGGATCTGGAAGCCAGTGTCTGAAGACCAACTGAGCAGGCAGCTTCAGGCCTCTCCTTGGCAACTGTCACCTTGGCAACTTTGCTGGAGCTGCTGGGGATATTAAAAAATAAAGGAGTCAACAGAGAATGAAGGAAGACTGGGGATCTTTCTACTTCAGAGAAAGCTGCAACTTCTTCCCACATCAGGAGTGTGATGAGGAGGGGGTGGTGTATGTACTCTTAAGGCCATTATTCCTCCAAACTGCAGATTCTTTTTTTAAAATTTTTTTAATTATCTTTATTTATTGCATAGAGACAGTCAGAAACCAAAAGGGAAGGGGATGATAGAGAGGGAGAGAGACAGAGACACCTGCAGCCCTGCTTCACCACTCACAATGCTTTCCCCCTGCAGGTGGGAACTGGGGGCTTGAACCTGGGTCCTTGCACGTTCTAACATGAATACTCAACCAGGTGGGCCACCACCCAGACCCTGCAGATTCTTTTTTTTAAAAATACTTTACTTATTTTGGATATAGACAAAAATTGAGAGAGGGTGGAAAGATCAAAAAACAGCAACAGGGAGTCAGGCGGTGGCACAGCAGGTTAAGCGCACATGGCACAAAGCGCAAGGACTAACGTAAGGATCCCGGTTCGAGCCCCCGGCTCCCCACCTGCAGGGGAGTCACTTCACAGGTGGTGAAGCAGGTCTGCAGGTGTCTGTCTTTCTCTTCCCCTCTGTCTTCCCCTCCTCCATCTCTCTGTCCAACAATAACGACATCAATAACCACAACAATGTTAAACAAGGGCAACAAAAGGGAAAATAAATAAAGCTTAAAAAAAAAAACCCAACAAACTCATGTAGCACTGCTTCACCACTTGTGAAATTTCCCCTCTTGTAGGTGGGGATCAGGGACTTGAACCCAGATCACTGCACACTGTAATATGTGCATTTTACCAGTTATGCCACCACCCAGTTCTGAAACTGCAGTTTCCTAAAGTGCTTTAATTGGCCATATGAGGTTGTGTGTCTTTTGCTTTGTAGACATGGATTCCAGAGTTTTCTGAAAAGTTCAGATGACTCTTGTGGTGGTTAGAGGAATCACCTCAAAAGTGGTATCAGGCAATGTGTATTCTGGTTTTTTAAGGGATCACTTGTTCTAAGAAGGGTGTGTTAGGAAAAAGCTTCTTCCCTATTCTTCTGGCTTCCAAGATCAGGTGCTTTCTTAAACACCACTGACCTTCTGCATGTACCTGTGTGTGGATAACAGGGCCTGTGACTAACTGGGCAGACCAGTTTACCTTTTGAGATTCAGTATCAGGAAGCCCACTTCCATTTGCAGAAGCCAGATGCTACAGGATGAATTCTATCAGTACTAAAGTGACCCCTTCATCTTCTGTCTGCCTGCCTCTTTGGCTCATTTCTCTTCTCAAATATATTTTAAGTCAAAATATATTTGTCTTATGAGAGAGACCAGATCAGTACCCATTCATTGGGGAAACTGACGATTCTTCCTAGCCGACTGAATCCACATGGATCCCAGTCACTTTCAAAGCCAGCAACAAGCAGCTCCTGACAGCTTTCAACCTGACGCTGTTGACTGGCTACGGAAGAAGGGCAAACGCTAGAAGAAGAACTGCCCAGCTCTGGCTTATGGTGCGGGAGATTGAATCTGAGACTTTGGAGCCTCTGGCATGAAACTTTTTTTGCATAACCATTATGCTATCTTCCCAGTGCCTTTGGATCGATCATTTCTTCACGGACTCAACATAGGCAGGGCAGAGGGACATGGGGTGTGTGTTATGTTTATATCCACAGATGAGCAATATTGCCTCTTGGGCTCTGGTTTTCACTTCACTACTCTTACCCCCTGGTGCTCAGTGACCACGCAAGGTAAACAGATGAGCCAGGTCTGCCAGTCACATGAGCTCTACTCTAGGCTCTCCCATAGCCAACAGAAGCCTCGGAGGATGCTGGAGGGAGGCAATCCCAAAGTGTTTTTTAATGTGGCCTAGGCAGCAATCCCAGGACCTTGGAGCAAGTGCCCCACAATAGAGCCACTTCCTTGGCACAATTACTACTTTATATTAGAGAAGACACCAAAGCACCATACCACCATCCATTCTGAGTCCTACTTGTTTTTGTCTCTGGTGTCCTATGGTAGGACCCAGGGCCTCACACATAGAAGAATGTGTGCTATATCCACTAAGTGACCTCCCTGGCTCTGTGAAAAATCTCACGTTAATGCAGAAAACCTTTCTCCACTTCAGCTGAAGCCTTTCCTCCAGAGTCTGCCTGCTTACCTAGTGTGGAGCTCCCTGTAGCCCTCGTTGTCCAGCAGTGCCTCGTACAGAACTTGTGGTGGAGGTGGAGGGAAGGCAGCTGAGTTACCCACGGGGCTTTCCTGCTCTGGGGGTGGGGGTGGGGGTGGTGGAAGAGCATCACAGGTGGGGATGGAAGTGGCATTTGGGTGCAAGTCCTTCACAAACACTTCGTCGTCATAGTCCTCCTGTGGTGGTGGGGTCGCCCGTAGGACCGACTCGGATATTCGCAGGGAGATCCTCCCTGGCGTGATTGGGGCTCCCAGGGGTGTGTCTGGGTCTGAAGTGCTGCTTAAACTTGGAAGATTCTGCTGGCCTTGATAGTGCTTCAGGTTTGCAGACTCGGGTGGGGAGGCTTCCTCAGGCAGACTGTCCTCACGGACAGAATGTGCCCACTTCATCCATGTTGGGGGAGGCCGCTGAGGCAGGGAGACCCTCTTCCTTGCTCCCTCTGCTGCAGGCTCTGGGCTGGGTGCCTGGGCCAGGCTGGGTGCCTGGGCCAGGCCGTGGCCATTGCTTCTGTGGGTCACTGCTGGGGTATACGGTGTTAGAGGCTGCTTCCTCACCTGACAGTCTCTTCTGGGTGGTGGGTCGCTGGCTGCTGGTGAACAGAAGCTAGAGGGGACTGGGGATGGCGGAGATGGGCTGAGTGGGGTCAGCACTTTGGCCCTGGAGTCTGTGAGAGGCCCCTGTGTCCCCGTGGGCAGCGGCCTGGGGCCAGGTGCTCTGTTGGCTTGCCCCTCATGGTCCAGAGCTCCAGGGCATTCAGTGGGAGCCAAGGAACTGGTGACCGAGTTGTAGCCTGAACTACCCCAGTGAGGGCTAGGGGGGTGCTTGAGTAAACCCATCTCTTCTTGGCCTTTTTCTGAATAGCTGAGTAACCTGGTATGGAATACAAATGCAAGAGTTACACACAGGGCCAAAGGATCATTTCACACAGGGAGGACAAGAGCCCCAGAAACTGCAGTCACCTCCTAGCTGTTCTGACAAAGAACCAAGTATAGACTGGGAGTGGGGGTGGGGGGGAGTGGAGACCTCAAGCAGTAGAACATAGGACTTGTAAGCCTTGCAGCCCCAACTTTGATTCCTGATACCACATGGGCCATGGAGAGTTGAACAGAGCTCTCGTCTCCCACCCCCATCTATTCTTTGTCTTCTTGCTCTGATAAAAATAAATCTTGGGAAAAAAAGAGTCAAGTCAAAATAACATAGCAGGCAGGCATATAAACTACAGGCATTCACATGGCAAACCTGGGCGGGAAGGCTTTCCCTTCACTAGCCTGAGGACTGTCCTGCCTTCGTGACGTAGCATCGGCGGGTGGGCTCCAGCAGGTCCATTCCTTGGGCTCCTTGTAGGAGCTGACTCTGGGGAGCATCTTACCTCCTTCTCTCCTATGTTTCCCACGGGAGAGGTCTGTTTGAAAAGGTAAGCTGCTCAAGCTGCAGACTTTATTGACTGCTTTCTCTTGCTCTCCTCTTGTTTTTACTTCATCTCTTTCTTTTAAAGATTTTATTTATTAATGGGAGTGATAGGGGAGAGATAAAGAACTGGTACTTGTGCTGCCAGAGATAGAATTCAGGATACTCGAGTCCAGCACCTGAATACTGCACCACCTCCTGGACCATGAATTTTCATTTCTTAAAAGGGGTCTCTCTAAAAACTAATAAGCAGTTACCCTCTGCAGAAAGATTGACAAGAACAAGCAGATGTGCCTCATTCATGGTGATTTAAACATCTGTCCTCAAGGCTCCAGGAAAAACCCAACAGCTTTCAATACAATTGCTGATGTGTTCTAAAGGGGAGGGGAAACTAAAGAAACCAAATGGGTCTGTGGGCACCACTTGCCTGCCTGCCTGCCTGCCATGCAAGAGTGAATGCTAAGTCAAATAGTCTCCAGCCAGCTGTCATGGCCTGTGAAGTTCACTTTTGCAGCTCCCTGACTAGTATGCCAGTGGACCTGGAGAGCAGATGGCACTTTTCATTTCACAGTTCCTGGTCCTGAGGGAGCTATGGCTCCATCCTAAGTCAGAGCTTGGCGCAAGCCTGCCAAGAAATCCTTGTGGTGCCAGGCAAGGACAGGGTGGCATATGGAAGGAAAAGACTGCAAAGAAAATAAATTTAGCTTCTTTAGTGCTGATATCTTTCATTATAAACACAGATGGTTGAATAAGGGCTCTCTCTCAGATTTGCCAGCCCCCCCCCCCCCCCCATCCATTTCATTCAGAGGCAGTTTCTGCACCAAGAACCTCTCAGAGTCTAGGCTTGGCTATTCAGTTCTTGATGGGTTCCCTAATGGGGAGACTAGAAACCCAAGAGATTTGCTGGGGTTGCTTTTATTTCTCATGTCACATTCATTTCGGCATCCCTGGCAATTGGCATGAAGTCCTTTCTCAGTATGTCTTCAACATACAATGTTCTTTCCTGCCCAGATACTTTTTTTACAGACTGTAGGGCATGGGCAAGGAATGTCCAGCTTATGAGTCTGTAAAAACATTTGGTCTGCTGGTGCTAAGGCAACTGGGACTTTTTTCATAGCAACACTAAATGCTAATTTTAAAAAATTATTTATTTATTCCCTTTTGTTGCCCTTGTTGTTACGTTGTAGTTATTCTTCTTGTCATTGTTGGATAGGACAGAGAGAAATGGAGAGAGGAGGGGGAGAGACACCTGCAGACCAGCTTCACCACTTGTGAAGTGACTCCCCTGTAGGTGGGGAGCTGGGGGCGGGAATCGGGATCCTTACATCAGTCCTCGAGTTTTGCACCACCCGTGCTTAACCCACTGTGCTACCGCCTGACTCCCATACGTGCTAATTTTTAAGTTGATGATTTTGTATTGCCTGTGAATGATGTTACAAATATATATATCCAAGTGGCCTTTGGCAGGGAAAAAAAAATCCCTACCCCTGCTTCAGGGAATGAGCTAGATTTAACATAGTATCTTCTAATAGAACCCCGAATGAAATAGAATCTGATGTAATTCCTTAGATAACCTTCAGTTACTTACTCAGAGATTTAGAAAGCCTGAGAATAAGAGAAACAGTACTAAAACATCCTACAAACTGGTATATAACAGTTCTTTAAAGAATTCAGTAAACTTTGAGGTAATGTTTTTAGCTTATGTTTAATCTTAGTTTATAGGAATGTTGTTAAAATTGAAAAAATTGGAAAATAAAATATATGTATATATACATATACACATAGATCATTATGGAATCAGCCCATATCAGTGACCTTAGGAGAACTACCGCAGTTTCCAATGGAGGGGGTGGGGATACAGAACTCTGATGGTGGGAACCATATGGGATTATACCCCTAATATTTTACAATTTTGTAAATCAATATTAAATTACTAATAAGAAATAAATATAAAAAGTAGTACTTTTGTCAACATGAGTTTGAAATGATCTCTTTAGGATCCTGCTTTCAATTCTTCTGTGCATATATGAAGGAGGACTATAGGAACATATGACAGTTTCTATTAAGTTTTCTGAGGAATCTCCATACTGTTTTTCATTGCCCTGCACCATTTTACAACCCCACCAATAGTGTACAAGGTTATTTTCCCCACATCATCAGCCACCCTAATGGTTAAGGAGGTGCTATTTCAGGGCTTTGGTTGTATTTCTCTGATGGATCACCTTTTCTTATATGTATGCTTGTTGGCTGCTTATCTGTCATCTTTGGAGATAGGTCTGCTCAAGCCCTTTTTTCAGTAATCAAGGTTATTTGCTTTTTTTTAGTGGTGAATTTAATCTCATCTTTGATTTCAAAGCAGTTCCCTTCTAGCACTGCTTGAGTTCGTCAGTAAGCTTTCTCCTGGCTCTCTGTAGCTTTTAATTAATGCACTTGAACTGGCCAAAATCCTTGACCTCACCTTAAAATTTTTCTTCCCTTTGAGCACAGCTACAGTAAGTAGCAGCAGCGTCAACTGTGGGACACTGCATTTGGCAGTAAAGAAAGGAACTTAAAACCTACTTCCTGACCACACTGACGGTTTATCAGTGATAGTTATCAGGTTGAGAGATTGAGATGAATATATAGAGAGAAACATGACTGAGTAAAATATAAGAAACATTAAGAACTTGTCTGAAAGAACCTGGTATAGACCAAATCTTGAACAACTCCACCAAAATACTGTTAAACAAATTCAGTAAAGCTGTCGGATGTACAACCTATACACAAAAGTCAACTGTATTTCTATATACTAATAAGAAATTAAGAAAGAGGGTAGATAGCATAATGATTATGCAAAGAGATTCTCATGCCTACATCTTCAAAGTTCCAGGTTTAATACCCTGCAATGCCATAAGCCAGAGCAGTGCTCTGGTTAAAAAAAAAAAAAAAAAAGAAAAATTATGAAAGTGATACAATTTTAAAACTACCAAACAAAAAGATGTTACCATGTGCAAGGACCTGGATTCAAGCCCCTTTCCCCCACAGGGGGCAGGTTTCACAATCAGAGATTTACTCATATACATATAAAGAAAAAAAAAAAAAGACTACTTTATGACCTCATTTATCTGTAGAATCTGAGTATAAACAAACAAACCAACCAAGATCACAGATATCTAGATAAGATTAATGGATGTCAGAGTAGGCTGGACTGCTGGATGAAGAGCTTGTGGAGGGTCAAAATAAATGTGATAGTAACTATATTAATCAAACTACTGCATATATGAAAACCAGGAGACTCAATCTTAAGTTTTAACACAAGAAAAAAAAATTAAATATCTTCTTTAATTTAATGAGAGAGACATAAAAAAAGCACTGCTCAGCTTTGGCTTAAGGTAGAATGGGAAATTAAACCCGGGACCCTCAGAGCCTCAGGTATAAAAGCCTTTTTTGCATAAGCACTATGCTATCTCTCCTGCCCACAAGAAAAATTTATAACTACATATATAGTGATGGATGCTAAATAAACTGTGATCATTTTGTAATACGTGCAAAATATAAAATCATATTGTACAGCTGAAATTAATAACTAATATGTCAACTGTACCTCCATCAAAAATGAAGTGATCCATTTAATGTATTAACAGATTATAACATAACATATTACAATAATGGCGCTTCTTTAAAACTACATACAAGCAAATAGTTCCAGGATAAACTTGGAAAATCTGTTTCAGGGGCTGGAGAGACAGCACAATGATTATGCAAGACTTTGATGCCTGAGGCACCAGAGGTCCCAAATTCAGTCCCCAGCACCAGCATAAACCAGAGCTGAACCGTGCTTTGGTAAAAGAGAAAAAGGAAAATTTCTATTCCAGTTTATGTGAACAATTCAAAATTTTAAGAGATTGTTGTAATCATGAGGTCCTGAGTTTGATTCCTGGTATCACATGTGCCAGAGTGATGCAATGATGTCTTTTCTCAAAAATAAATTCAAATCAATTCTGAGACCAAGGAGGTAGCACAACTGGTTTACAGAACAAACTTTCATGCCTCAGGCTCCAAGATCCTAGGCTCAATCTGCCATAAACCAGAGCTGGACGGTGCTCTGATAAAATAAAATAAACATATCAAATTCCTTTTCTACTTGAGAAAATGACTTGAATGGCAAACTTTTTGCTTAAATGACTTCCTGCTGTCTTCTATTCCCTAAGTGACTAAAAATTATGACTGTGGGAACTTCCTATGACTTTGTATCGCTCTTTGAGGCTATTGAGGTGATGCACATTCTCCCCATTCCTGACCACATGAGGAGTCCACAGGCATGAGAGCAGCAGGACATACTGAGAAGAGCACTTTGTGCTGAAGCTAAATCATCTCAACAGTCCACGCTTAATACCTATTTTGATTAAGTATCATTTTTAGAGAAAGGCAGCAATAAATGAAAAGGAAGTTCCCCAACAGTTTAGACAAAATGAAAAAGCAGTACATGGTATTATGGCATATGGAATGGCACTCTTAAACTTTTCATACCAAGGTACACAAACATTTATCTTAAGGCAGAGTGCATTAGAAATACATCTACTCTGGGCTGGAGGTAGCCAGCATAATGGTTATGCAAAGAGACTCTCAAGCCTGAGGCTCTGAAATCCCAGGCTCAATCTCCCTACACCAGCATAAGCCAGAGCTGAGCAGTATTCTGGTAAAAAAAATAATAATTATAATTATAGTATTAAAATTAAAAAAAAATACATCTACCTACCTAGATCCAGGGCCAGCTGGACAACATGGATTCCTCACAAAACCGAAGCCATTTCCTTCTCCTGAAAGCATGTCCTTGAAACACAAGACAGACACAGTAGTGTTATAGGCAGACCCGAATTTTCATTTACCAAGGAAGTGGAGTCAGAAAGCAGAATGGACACTGATTGGAGAACTACTATAACTTCCAGCATCAGGGTAGTATACTTCTTACCAGTGAACTCATTTCATTCTGAGCCTCAGAAAGTATTGTTAACCTTACTGCATACTAAGGTGGCAGGCTCAAACGCATCAATTTTCTCAGGGTTTCCAGAGGCATGGCTAGGATCTGAACCTCAGTTTCCTACCAGCTGCCTCTCTCCTAATCTTTCTAAGCATCTAACATCTTTCTAAGCAAGACCAAGTCTGATGACAATTATCTCCATGTTCAAAGCCATTGCTATATTTGTATGAAGAATAATGCTGAAAGTTAATTGAAAGGGCTAACTTTTAAAAGCAGTAATAGGGAAAACAAGGGAGATGATAGAAAACGCTTATTGAATTTAAGAACAATGTCAAGTGTTCTTAGTTTATAATTGGATATGAATGAATCTGGTCTATAATAGGGTTGAAATGTACTTTCTCTAGGAAAGACATTCACATAATGTCAAGAATCTTGAGGATTTTTCAATAGGCATTACTTGCCATCATAGGGCTTTACTGCTCTGAGCTAATCCTCCCCAACCCCAATAAAGAGAGGGGGAGGAGAAACTACCACAGCACTGAAGTTGTCTTCAGTTTGGTGGAGAAGAGGGCACCATCTATTTTGCTAACTTTTTTTTAACCATTTTTTAAAAAAATATTTCACAAGTTAGTGGCAGGTTGTGGAGGAGAAGGAGAGATGCCAGGGCATCACTCTGACATCCAGAGCTGGAGACAGAACTCAGGACACTCATGCTTGCAAGTCCAATGCTATATCCACTGCTCAGCTCTGGCTCACGGTGTTAGCAGAGTTTGAATCTGGTACCCGGGAGCCTCGGACATGAAAATCTTTTGCATAAGCACTATGCCATCTCTCTGAACCTCTTTGGTTCTTAATAGGAATAATACTGGTTTTCTGAAAGAGTCATGGTCAGCTTTTGAAGACATCAACTGTGGTCCATGAACAGGTTCCTGGTGAAGACAATGCTGTTGTGGTTGGTAATGTGTTTACATTTCAATTACTTAAGACAGTGTGAGACAAGCAGGAAACAGAAAAATTAAATCTGTATATAGCCTGTAAATGTGATTTCAGGGACCAGAGGCAGCTCAGCAATTAAGCACATGCCTTCTGTGTGCGGGGCCCTGGGTTTGATCCCCAGCACTGCATAGAATATGGGGTGGAGCTCTGGCCTTTCACGGGCAAGTGGTTTAGTGTTAGAGTGTACACCTTCCAAGCATGGAGCCCCTGGCACCACAAGAAACAGAGTCAGTTGGAACTACATGGATGATTGAGCAATACTTTGGCATATATATATATATATATATATATATATATATATATATATATATATATATATATATATGACTTAATTCCAGAAACTTATTTCATTATTTACTCAGGCCTAAGTGCTGCCTTCTACCCCATTTCATTTGTTCCCAATCAGTGTAAGAAATGCTAATAAGCAATAAAATCACCAAAGGTGGGCGTCAGACAGTGGTGCACACATGGTTCAAACCCCTAGTCCCCACATGCAGGAAGGTAGTTTTATGAGAGGTGAAGCAGGGTTGCAGGTGTCTTTCAGTCCTATCAAGATAAATAAAAGAAGGGGGGAGGGGTGTATGTGGGGTAGGGGACAGGAGAAAAGGTTTCTGAGAACGGTGGATTTGTCATGCAGGCACTTAGTCCCAGTGATAACCCTGGTGGCAATTAAAAAAAAAAAGCCACCAAAGGTAATGGTAGCATCGTTATAGAGGAGAAACACAAGATTATTATTAGTAACTGTGGCTTTCCTTAGAGAATTTACTATGTGCTGCTAGACACTCTGCCAAGTACCCCACAACCCTCAAATTATGTACTTCAAATTTCTTCTTTAAATCTTTAACAGTGGGGAGAAAGGGGGTTGTTGAGATTCCTAGAGATTGTTAACTTACTCACAGTTAAGTAAATGGAATGGCTAGGATTTAAACTACAATCTCTCCCAAAGTGCAAGACTTTTCTTTGGCGCTTCAACAGGGTGAATGGTGGTTGGGCTCGAGGCACTCAGTCCTCAGTTGCTCTGAGAAAAAGGACCCCCATGTGTCTCCCATCCATTGAAAGATCACTGCAGGGAGTGAAAATTTCTGGTCTCTGTGAAACCTATTGTCCCTCTAAAGTCTTTACCTTTGTTGACATTAATGTGCAGCTTTGTCAATACAGGCAAAGCTTCTAGGTCCCTCTATGAGCTTCTAACATAGTAACATTTAAAGATATTTTCCTTTTCTGTTGCCTTCTTTGCAAATAAGAGTTAGACCCTGTAAATGTCTACTTGAGAGGACTCTCTGGATCTCCTGTCAATCAAAATACTATTTAGATGATGGAAAATGCCTTTAGAGCTTAGCAAAAGCCCAACGAGTAAAGAGTTTTTGTTGCATTTACTTGTTTTGAACACATATTTACTGTTAAAGGAGGCCTTTTTTTTTCTGTGTACTGATAAAAAGTATCAAGTACTATGACAATTTTGCGAAAAGCAGTAGCTATGGGAGAAACAGGTAGACAGCTCTATCACATGTGCATGGTACTGTGTGCTTAGCCGGGTGTGCCACCACCCAGTCTCTATCAATAGATACTTTTGAAAAGTCTGTTTATTTTACAAATTATATCTGATTTTCAACAACTTGACTCAAAAAACATACCAGTTCTTCTTCTTCACTAGGTATAACACATTTAAAACTGTAAGCCTGAACTGGTAAGATAGTTCACCTGGAAGGGTGCTAGGTTTGCTATGTGACCCAGGATTGAGTCCCTGGTATAATACCTTGAAGCACACTGTAGCACTGAAGGAAGCTTTGGTGCTATGATGACTCTCAATCAGAAAAAGATGGCCTGGATCTGCAAAGCCGTAGGTAGGAAGGAAACTAAAAAACAAAATAACCTAAATTCTTAATTCTCAGTCTTGCTTTGGATTGTAAGTTAGATATACTAGTATCTCCATGATCAATGAAATATAGAAATGAATATATATATATCAGAGCAATGTTCAGTTCTGGCTTGTGGTGCCATGAGGGATTGAACCTGGGACCTTAGAACCTCAGGCAAGACAGTCTTGTGTGTATAACAATTATGCTGTCTCCTCTGCCTTGAAGACAACAGTATTTATGTTGTCTGGAACATCAGTTTCTAGTATCTGCCAAAAAGGAATTACTCACTTGAAGAACCTGAAAATGTTATTTAAATGTAACAGTAATCAATAAATATTAACTTTTGCTGCCTCCTTTCTCTCCCATTTTTTTTTTTTTTCCTCCCCTTCGTTCAAGGAGGCAGCATGGTACAGTTATTTCAAGACTGGAGCATGGGGAAGATTTCTTACCCTTCCTATACCCCTGTTCTCTCACTCATAACATACAGATAATATTTACCTCTTTGCACAGAGGTCAGGATTCATTTTATGCTTATTAAACACTTAATACAATGGCTGGCACATAACATACATTGTCACACTGTTAGATGGTGAATGTTATATGTCAGAAACTAAGGGCTCTGGAGAAAAACAACAGCGAGAATTAGAGAAAAGTTGAATTCAGTATCTAGGAAAAAAAAAATCCCAACCATAAATCTTATTTCTTAGGTTTCTTTTTTCATAAGTTTCTGCTACACTTTAGATCTATGCAATTAATAGGTGTAAATTTCCATCCCCAAAGTAGAAATGTTTGAATGTTTCTCTGTAGCTCTGCAGGGTCCACTTACTTTAAAAAGGTTAAGGTTTTTTTTTTTTTTTTTTTTTTTTAAGGCAAGAATTTGACATACCCCTTCCCCTCCACTAATATCCAGTTGCTCTACAAATTAAAGGAGAGATAATGGGAGAGTCACAGCCAGTCAGGGACAGGCCCAGGCCTGCTGGATATCTGAGCAGATCTCAGCACTAAAAGGCAGCCTCCTGCCTTCATCATTTAAGGTCTAAGAATGATCAATGTTTTATGAACAAGAGTTGGTTTTCACAGTCTTTTTTTGAAACTGTCCTCACTATTAGACTTTGGAAAAGGTACTCAATTACACCAAAAGTCTGTGGAACCCTGATCTTCTACTGCAAGACCTGGCTGGCAGGGATTGCAGTATTTGTTTGGGATGTCATGGACTGAACCTGTACTAGAAATATACTATCTTTTGGAACTCAGGCAGACAGTCTACAATTCATGTGATTTATCATGGTTCTCTAAAGCTATGATGAGAAACAGGTTTATTAAACACTAGTGGTAAAAAGTTCCTGGAAGTTAATTCACATAGACATTCAGGTTTATAGCCACTTAAAATAATAACTATACCATACAAACTATGTGGAGACTAGTGTTGCTTTGTTTCCATCGGTTCTACAAATAAGGCAGATGATGAATGCATGAAGAAAAAGACCATGTCCGGGCCAGTCTAGGCGTAGGCAGACCTGGGAGGGGTGTAAGAGGCTGGCAGCTTAGGCAAAGAGCCCTGGCTCTGTTACAGTCTGGGGGAGGATCGCCTATTTTGGGGATTTGTAGGAGTAAAGCAGCACAAATAAAGTTTTGTTTTAAAAGTATACCTTTTTGAGGGGCCAGGTGGTAAAACAGGTGGTAGAGCAGACATGTTACAATGTACAAAGACCCAGATTCAAGTCCCTGGGGCTCAATCTGGGTGGGTGGTGGGAAGCTTCACAAGTAGTGAAGCACTGTCAGAGGTGTCTCTCTTCTTCTGTGTCTCCCGTATCTATTCAATAAATAAATGAATATATATGTATACATACACACACACCCTTGGTATCACAGAACCCAAATTGAGTAATATCAACATATAAAACATATGAAGAAGGTGCCTACATGTTACAATGTGCAAGAACCCAGGTTTGGGCCCCTGGTCCTCACCTGCAGGGGGAAAGCTTTGCGAATGGTAAAGCAGAGCTGCAGGTCTCTCTCTCTCTCCCTCTCTCTCTCCCCCCCTACACTCTCGATTTCTGGCTGTTTCTATTCAGTATTAAAGATACTGGAAAAAGTAAATAAAAGAGAGGAAGACAGACACCTGCAGACCTGCTTCACCGCTTGTGAAGTTACCCCTCAAGTGGGAACTGGGATCCTCACACTTCGTACTATGTGGCTTAACCTGGTGTGCCACCGCCTGGCCCCATCTCCCTCTCTATCACCCCTTTCCCTCTTGATTTCTGGCTGTTTCTATCCAATAAATAAAATAAAGATAATTTAAAAAAGGTGCCTAAATATTCTATAATTACCTTCCTAAAAGATCTTCAAATAGTGGGAGTCCAGCGGTAGTGCAGCAGGTTAAGCGCACATGGCGCAAAGCGTAAGAACCAGCATAAGGATCCTGGTTCAAGCCCCCGGCTCCCCACCTGCAGGGGAGTCGATTCACAGGTGGTGAAGCAGGTCTGCAGGTGTCTATCTTTCTCTCCGCCGCCCCCCTTCCCCCTGTCTTCCCTTCCTCTCTCCATTTCTCTCTGTCCTATCCAACAACAATGACATCAGTAACAATAATAATAACTACAACAATAAAACAACAAGGGCAACTAAAGGGAAAAAAAATCTTCAAATATTATAAAGTGGAATTTAGAAGAATATTTTCATTTCTGTGCCTTAGTTTAGCTCTTATTTCCCAGTATACCAAGCTTGAAAAATATTTTTAGGGGAAAATAACATTTGAGAATAAAAATAATAATAGCATCTAGTAGGGAATAAATAATAGATGATGATTTGATTTTCACCTAAGCATTTCTATTTTCTTTAAATCATCAGGACAAAGAAAGAAAATACTTGTCAGTAAGCTAATAAAGTCCATCAAACTAGGTAAAATTTCATGGTACATACATAGATTTTAAAAGACTTCTAGTGGTAGGACAAGGAGTGGAAATGAGCTATTTTTCATTCTGGGGGTATGGTGGGGGGATAATTGAAGACTTGTAGGAGACTGGTTCTATAGATCTGGGGGGGCATGTAGGTTTATACCAAGGAGAACATATTTCTGAGCCAATAATATCTAGGAGGGCTATAGTATCTTCTCTCAGAAGACTGTGTATGTGTATTTCAAGAGAAATACCACAAATTCCTCAGGCAGCAAGTGGTGAATCTTTGAGATAGTATCTTTCAACCATTGCCTCCTCCAGAGTCCCCAGCCCTTCTTGTCAGTATCCTGTCCATCCTTTCTTGCCTGGCTTAAGTATCACCTTCTTTCAAAGAGCCTTTCTCAGATCCCACAGTTAGAATCAATCACTTTCTCTCTGTACTGTCTCTCTATCCCAAAGCATTCACTAGTTGTGTATATAAGTCCACATTCACGGATCAATTATAAACCTCAGAAACACTTCACTTCCCACTGTAGTTTCATTAATTCTGTGCTTTCTGTACAGCATATGCTCTACAAAGGTTTACTGTGTGTTGACTTTGTTGTCAGATAAGCAATCTGAGAAGGGGTGGGAGAGAAGCACCAACATCTGCATGAATTTCTAGTACTTAAGTGTGAAGGAAGCACAAGGCAGGCAGTGATCTGTGGTGGAAGTAAGACTTGAGGATGGGTTAAGAATTGGGGAAATTGGGAATTGGGCGGTAGCGCGGCAGGTTAAGCGCACATGGCGCAAAGCCCCCGGCTCCCCACTTGTAGGGGAGTCACTCTACAGGCGGTGAAGCAGGTCTGCATGTCTATCTCTTACCTTTTCTGTCCTATCTAACAATGATGACATCAATAACAATAATAACTACATCAACAATAAAAATACAAGGGCAACAAAAGGGAAAATAAATAAATAAAATTAAAAAAAAAAGAATTGGGGAAATTAATACATACCTGTAGCTCAGATTCTAGTCCTAGCTCTGCCTGGAATCTCCAGCAGAAAGTACTTGACCATGTTCACGGTTCATAGATTAGAAAATCCTTTTATGTGAGAATTTTAAAGTCTATGATTCTCCTAGCTTATCAGGATAGTGCACAGGACAGTTAGAAACCAGAGAGATGTGGGTTTGTTATAGATAATATACTCTGCCATATAGGATTAATTGTGAGGATTAATGAGATAAGGAATGCAAAGTATATGTCAGAGAGTCTAGAACTCAATTATGATAAAAATCATTCATACTCACTATTTTATAAATGCAAAGCTCTAACAGAAATGGGATTTAAAGCTAAAATATTTTAAATAGTACTGAATCACAGTATTTCATGAAGTTTAAAAAGTAAAGAAAAAAGCAAAGTATGTGGCCCAGAAGTAACACAGTAGATGAAGTGTTGGACCCTTAAGTGTGAGCTCCTGAGTTCACTTCCTTGAAATGTATATGGCCAGTCATGCTCTGGTTCCCTTTTCCTCTCTTTTTCATTAATAAATAAACCTGTCTCTATGTGGGAGGGGTATAAAATTAAATAAAAACAAACCTTAAAAAAGCAAAATAAAAGGATAGTCATTAACTTTTCCTTGCATTCAAATGGATGACAAAAGTCTATGCTATCAATATCATTCTATAAACACCAATATGTAGAGATATCCTGATAATTGTAAGGTTATCAGACAAGGGCACTGAGAAAAATCACCTCATGAAAACGAATGCTGACCATATAAAAGGAAGAGGAGGGGAATGCTGACCATATAAAAGGAAGAGGAAAGGACCTCTTTAGTGGGAACTACAGTAAAGCTTCCAAGGTCCAAGTGGGAATCTTACCGGGCTACACCTACCTGGTGCTTCTTGTCTGCAATGGGAGATGATCGTGACCTCACATGGATAGGGACAGCCAGGACGTCCGAGCGCTCCAGCAGGTCTTCAGCTGACTTGGACTTCCCAGCTGTCTGGGCGGTGACACCCCATGAGGAGTGCTCCCCTGGCATCCGGTCCACTCTCTGGGTACCCTTTGTTCCACTCAAGTTAGCTCCATTAAGCTGATCCCTTGGGGTTTGGTCCCCACGTCTTTGTTCCCCGAGGAGGCGACCGCCAGCGAAAGAGCTGCTCCGATCTCGGGGGGCCCGCGGGGGTTCCCCTCCAGCCCCCACTGCAGCGACGCGCAGGAGGGCTGCGGCTGCGTCCCGCCGGGGCTGCAGGCTTGGCTCCCGCAGAGAGCAGAGGCTGGAGGCCGGGGTGAGGCCTGAGCCCTCGGGGCGGGGCAGGAGGTAGGTGCTCTGGGCGCGCCCCGACTCCTGGAGGCCCGCAGCAGAGGAGGGCCTGCGGCCCGTCTTGCGCTGGATGTAGTCGGCCAGGGCACTCTGCTGGACCTGCTTCAGCTCGGGCCTCGACAGGCTGAGCGTGGAGCAGGCTTTGCCTTCGCGTTCGAACACGCGGCGCCGGTCGGCCACCGTGCTCTCTGAGAACCGCAGCCCCGTCCTCTGCGGGCCCAGCTCGGCCTCATCCGAGACGCCCACCTCGTTCATCTTCTCCGGCTCTGAGTAGGAGAGCTTCTTCTGCTCCGCGGTCAGGCGGCGGCGTGGCCCCCTGCGGGCGGCGGCGGGGAGCGCAGGCCTCGCGGTGTCGTCCCCTGCCGGGGTCACGTTGTGCCGCTCCCGCGGGGTGTGCGGGGTGTGCGGGGAGGCTGCCGGCGCGTCGGGGCTCCGCGGCCCCACGTGGGCAGAGGAGGGCCGAGGCCGCCAGGGCCTGCAGGCTGGCGCGGGCGCCCCCAGCTCCAGGTCGCGGCGGCGGAAGGAGGTGGCGCCCAGCACGCGGGACTGTGCGTCTTTGATGCTGTTACGGTAGGCGCGGCTCAAGGGGGCGTCGGGCTGGGGCGACTCAGGGCTGGCAGGCCGCTCCTCGGGCCACTGGGCCTCGCTGCACAGCTGGAAGGTGCTCTGGCTGCGGAGCAGGCGTGCGTCCCGCTGCGGAGGCTCGCCAGCCTGGACTGGGGGGCCGCGCCGCAGCTGCTGCCCACAGGGCTGCCAGGAAACCTCTTCCAGCCTGGGTTCCCCGTTTTTGAAGGGCTGCTCCCCGTCACCGAGGGCCTCGGCGGTGGTGGCTTCAGAGTCACGGAGAGGGCCTTTGGGCTCCTGGAAGTCACTCGCACAAGTCCTGCCAAGCCGGGGGTGGTGGCCGTAGCCTCCCCCGGGCTCGCGCTGCTCGATCTGGGACACCTTCTCCAGCACCGAGGAGCAGCCCGGCCTCCCGGGATGGAGGCCCTGCAGAGCCGTGGCGGCGCCCAACCTCCTCCGGCCCAGACTGGACGTCTGTGGCTGGGCTGGCGAGGGCGGCTCTTCATACCTCCGGTCTGAGCTCTGGAAAGAGGCCAAGACACTGGCTCTCCCCTCAGGCCTTGGGTAGGAAACCGGCCTGTCCAGATGGCTCCAGTAATCCAGAGCAGCTTTCTTCCCAGAGCCCTCTGCCTTGGTGTTGACTGCCGAGAGGGGCTCCTCATTCTGGGGGCCCTCCAGGACTGATTCCCCCATCTCCAGGCGGCAGCTTGACCTTCGAAGACTCTCAGGAATATTCTGAAGAGATGAAAAGGCTGACTTGGTCCTGCCAAAGGTTTCCCTTTCCGGTCTCTGCTGGAGGTTGGCGTTGTGATCTTCCTGGAAATCCCCCTCCCAAGGCTCAGAGGACCTCAATGACCTTTTGTCTTCACCTGCCATCCAGGCCTGAGCCTGAGGGGATCGGAGGGCGTGGTAATCACAATGTGCTTTGCTGCTCCTCCACTCACTGGGATGTGGGCTGTGGTCTTGGAGAGGTGAGAACTGTCTCTTCATGGAGGCCTCCTCCTCATTTTCAGGCACTGGATGGAAATGAACTTTGTAAGGGACACATTTGGCTGACATTTCAGTTCTCCTCTCTCCTGGGGATGTTGAGTTGTGCTGCTGGGGTTGGTAGAAAGCAAATCCAGGACGGCTCGGTCCATTGTGGTTCCCGTTCTCATCCAAGGCAGCCAGCTTCTCGCTAGTTCCCTGAGGGGCCACATACCCACTCTCCTTGGCCAGTGCAGGGTAGACCATGCCATTAGTGTTCACAGAAGGCTGGGGCACCTGGGCAAAGTGTGGCTCCAGGGAAGGTACGGGGTAGATGCCAGTGGGCAGCAGAGGTTGGCCAGGCTGAGCATTCTGGGTATAATTCTGCTTGGGCTTCACTGGGGGGCTGTTCTCTGGGCTCTTCTCTAGCACAGTGTGCAGCTGTTCATCCAAGAAGGGTGACTTCAAGCCTGAAGAGTTTGCCTGAGGCCGGCAGAACCGTTTCTGCTCAAGACTAGACCAAGAGCTGGGTCTCTCTCGGTGCCGAAAGGCCGCGTAACTGTCACTTCTAGCAGGGGGCAGAGGGGCCCCCACTTTAGAAGTCATGTTGTCAGTGACTGTCTCCAGGGAACTGGGGCTCTGCTGACTCCAGGCCAGGGACAGTGCTGCCTTGGCCCGAGGAACACCAGGCCACCTGTCATAGCTCTGACCATCTGCTGAGGCCCGGGCCTCCCGACCATGCAGAAGCAGGGCTGCTGAGTTCACCTCATACTCTGCTGACACTCCCCTTCGGGGATCATAGACTGTCTTGACATAGCGAATGTCCGCCTGCCGCATTCCATCCAGGAGGCCACCTCGAGCAGGAGGAGTGTCTGTGGAGCCTGCCTGCTCCTGGCCAGAGAGGCCAGGAGGTGGGTACTCGAGGATGCTAGAGCTGGTGGAGAAGGAGCTATAAGCAGAGTCTCTCTTGTGATGAAGGTGGCTGAGCTGGTCAATGCTGCTGGTGGACTTGGCTGGGGAAAGAAGGTGACAGGGTGGATACCCCCCACTGGGCTCCAGGCTCTCCATGCTCCCCTGGGAGCTGCACTGTTCAGGGCTCCGCCTCAGATACGCATGCTCATAGCTAGAGAGGTCACTTGTAGAGGAGCTGTAAGAAAGGGAGACAAAGCAGTCAGTGCTATGAGCTGTTGTCCCCAGTAGGCTCTTGGGCACAGGACTCAGTTTATAAGTGCACTCTTGTGCAAGATGTTTGGTTTTTGGATGGGTGGATGTAAGAGGCCATATTTGGGTTTAGCTTGGCTTCTTGTGTTGTCACTAGGAGTAGCTGACTATCACTGTAGCCTATGTGCTTCTAATCAATCAACTAAGTTTACAAGACAAGAACTGGGGAGCACAGATGATAGCTAGAAAACTGATATGATTTGCTATATGCTAGAAATGATATTCCACATGTGCCAAGAAACGAGAGGGGAAGAGTGATTGAGACAAAGTTTGTGTCTTTAGGGCTGTTTGGGGGAAAAGTGGGGGGGTGGGGGAGGGCTTAGTAAGAGTCAAGGCATGTGAGTGGCCAAAGGAAACTGTGTGCACATGTGTAAGTTTTGAGTTACTGTCTTTCCTTTTTATGGAATTGGAGGCTATGCTCTGGCATTCTTCCTGGAATCTCAGCTATACTAGAGACAATTTGTTTGCAGTGAGAAAACTAAACACAACATTGAATATGAGAAACAGAGAAAGAACTTGAGTCAGAATAAGGCCCATGAGAGAAGGAAAGAGAGGAAAGCTTGAGTAGTTATCTTATTCATGGGAGTCAGGTGCCTTTGGGTAACTTCCAGAAGCCTGAGCAAAGCCTGCTTGTACAACTAGAGGGCGAGGTCTCATTTACAAGTTCCTCCAGGTGAGCTTCAGAATAGGTCTAAAGAAGGGGTAATGATTCTTAATCCACAGCCCAGAAAGCTGCCTCAGAACAAAATTACTTATAATTAGCTTTAATTATAAACTCAAAATATACTTCACCTGTCATGCTCAAGGAAGTCATGAAGGATTAAGGGGCTTGAAAATCAAACAGCTGCCTATGTATGCTTGTGACACTATTCTCGAAAGAAGGTTAAATTGCTAAGAGTTCTTGCCAAAGACTTTCCTTTTTTCTTTCTTTCTATTTTATTTGATAGGACAGTGAGAAACTGAGATGGGAGGAAGAGAAACACCTGCAGACCTGCTTCACTGCTTGTGAGTTGACTTTCTGTAGGTGAGGATTGGGGGCTCTAATGTAGGTCCTTAAGCAAGGTAATGTGTGTGGCTCAACCAGGAGTACCACCACCCATCTCCAGATTTTCCATTTTTCAACACACAGACTTATCAACACTTAAAATTTAGGAAGCTATTATTACATTTCTGTATCTCATGACAGTATATATGTTGTTCTACTAAGTAAGATAGTACCCTGTGGCTAGGCTTTCTCCAGAGTACATAGCGAGAGAATAGAAGGAACATATTCTGAGTCAGCACTGATGCTGGAAATGCATGGAGGAAAGAAGACATTTCCAGCAACCTTAAGAAGAAAGTCCTCTCTTCCACCTTTCACCTGTTTTTTGTTTGTTTGTTTGTTTGCTTCTTCACCAGAGAACTGCTCAGCTCTGATTAATGGTGGTCTGGGGGATTGAATTTGGGACTCTGGAGTCTCAGGCATGATAGTCTTTTTGTAATCATTATGCTAACTCCTAAGAAGTTAGCATCTCTATCAATGTTAACTAAGATTACAGAACATCCTGCTTTGGAAGGGGAAGTATAAATTCAAAGGAGAAGGAAATGGAATAGCCAGATTAGGGTAGTTAGGCCTGACACTCAGTGACATGGCATATGTTAGTGGTAAATTTTACCACCACTACCACCACCCTACCCGTCCCTCCTCTAAATGAAGTAGCTATGTTAAAATGCACCTGACATAGCTCAGTTGATAACTGCTCTATTTGTCTAACAGACCACTCAGAGCAGAAGCAATAGGCCCTATAAAGGCTGTCTTGCTCATCAATTCTATGTTGGTGGCAGAAACTACTTAATCTTCCTAACTGCTAAAAATTCTATTTGTCTTTCTTTTAGTGCAAGTATAAGTCAAATCTAATTTGGAATGCACACACACATCAAAGTGAGTAAACTGATAGGTTAGCTTAAACACTCATTATCGAGTAGATGAGAATATCACTAACATGCTTCAAAATACATTATTACTGATATATGTATATCTATGTACATATACATATTTAGAGAGCCAGGCAATGCATACGTAGAGTTGGCTTTGTCTTGTAGCTAAAAGAAAGCCAGCCCACCAAACCTTGAATGCACATATCACATGAGGACTGTGGCATGCTATTTCCTGCTCCCAAGCAGTAGTTCCCATTCCCAAGTTGACTGGGCAAAATCACTAAATGACAGATGTCATGTCATTGAGTGCCCTGATATCATCTCTAAGAACAAGCTTTTCCACCTTTGTTTTCTTTTTTCTTTTCTTTTCTTTTTTTTTTTTTTTTTTTTTTTGTTAAGGCTAGTTTTTGGATTATGCTTGTTATTTTAACTTCCAAGATGGCACCAGAAAATTGGGATAAAGGTCTTCAATCTCTGCCATTTTTATAGACCAAAGACAGCCTCACTATCAAGATGAGTGCATCTTAAATGTGATAAAGAAGTCTTGAGTGTGGCAATGCTTTTACTGTAGGCTGGCTATTTCTCCAATCTTCTTCGATCCCTCCCTCCCCCCCCCTTCTCTGCCCATCTTTTTTCCTTCCTCCTTCCCTTCCCAAGACTTCACTGATCCAGGATAACTTTTTCAGATAGGAAGATGTAGATGGGGGTGGCTGGGGATACAACATAGTGGTTATGTAAAAAGACTTTCATGTCTGAAGTTCTGATGTCCAGGTTCAATCCCCAGCACCACCTTATAAACCAGAGCTGAGCAGTGCTCTGGTCTTTCTTTGTATTTCTTTTTCATTAAAATAAATAAAATGCCAGGGGATGAGTGGGGGGGGGGGGAGAGAGGGAGAGAGAGAGAGAGAGAGAGAGAGAGAGAGAGAGAGAGAGAGAGAAGAGACATACCACAGCACCAAAGCTTCCTCCAATACAAAGAGAGTTGGGTGGAACCTGGGTCACATATATGCCCCCCCCCAAAAAAGCACACTACTCAACTGAGCTATTTTGCCAGTCTCCCAGTCTTATTTTCTATTCTCTTATTGACCTACTAAACTCTAGTATAATTGCCTGCTTACTGTAACTCAAACATATTAAGTTTATTTTTTTTAATTTTTTATTATCTTTATTTATTACTGGATAAAGAGAGAAATTCAGAGGGGAGACACCTACAGCCCTGCTTTACCACTCACAAAGCTTTCCCCCTGCAGATCTTTTCTTTTTTTTTTTAAAAAAAATTTTTTTAATTCATTTCTTGGACAGAGACAGAAATTGAAAGGAAGAGAGACTGAGAAGCAGAGACACACTTGCAGTACTGCTTCACCACTCACGAAGTGGGACTTGGGGCTTGAACCCAGATCCTTGTGCACTGTAAAGTATATCTTCAACTCAGGGCCTTAGGCCTTTATACTCACAGTTACCAGCACATAGGATGTTCCTCATTTGTCTTAATGTCTTTTATTCAAATCTTTGCATCAGGGAAGACCTGCTGAATTCTCTGCTCTCTTTACTCCCTGTTACTGGGCTTTCTTTTCCTCAAAACACTTAGCACTATTTGACATTGCATCATACTCCTTTATAAGAATAGAGACTCAGTTGTTTCTAAATTAAAGAAAAAATTATTTTCCCTTTTGTTGCCCTTGTTTTATTGTTATTGTAGTTATTGTTGTTGTTGGATAGGACAGAGAGGGGGAGAGAAAGATAGATACCTGTAGACCTGCTTCACTGACTGTGAAGCGACTCCCCTGTAGGTAGGAAGCCAGGGGCTCGAACCGGAATCCTTACACGGGTCCTTGCACTTTGCGCCACCTGCGCTTAACACTACTGACTCCGTTTTTAAAAATTTTAAGATCTGAAATAAATATTACAAAAATATTTGCTAATTCTGTGGTAGATTCGTGCATTGTTATATAACTATCCTATATTGTTATATAACTATCCTATTTGTGTTAATGTACTTTAAATACTTAAAACAGAGCCAAGAGCCCAAAACAAGTATATGAAAATACTTCCTTAAAGTGTACTCACAAAGTATTAATTCCTTGGATAATCAAATGTTTGGAAAACACTGAAAAAATATCTTAAGTAATTTTCTTTAATGCAAGACTTCTGAATCATTAACAAACTGTTTCATGCTATTTTATGAAAGAAAAATATATAAACAATGGTTTCTAAATTTATTTGGCAGGGGAGATAGCATAATGATTGTATAAAGAGACTCTCATGACTGAGGTTCCAAGGTGGCAGGTTCAATCCTCCACACCGCCATTAAGCCAGAGCTGAGCAGTGCTCTGGTAAAACAAATCAATAAATATATTTATCTGATCCTAGAAAATTTTTCCAAGCAGCACAAAACAGATCATTATTCTGTAGAACACACTTTGTAAAACTGAAAGGGTGGGCTTTAAAAACATCTTATTCAGCACTGCACCCTCAATATATATTTGTTGGATGAATGAAGTGGTTCTTTAGTATTTAGGTACTGTTATTTCCGTCTCTTAGTAGGGAACTGAACTGTATGACTCAAGATCTCCTAGTATAAATTATTTTATTCTAGGCACAAGTGTTAGATTGCAGATAGTTAAAACACACCTTCAATCTCTCTGTACTTCTTTCTCATTCTGCTTAATGCCAGACATCCATAAACCGAGGACTGAGACTGGGTTGGGCACATGAGACTACTAGAAGCCACTGTGTTCCTCAAAAACACCTGGGGTGCTTCTCTATCTACAACTGCCAATAGCAAACCCTCTGAGCAGAACTCACAGGTGGGGTAAAGCCTCTGCAGAGCTTGGAGCCTGAGGCATGAGACACAATGACCACAGGACGATTCGTATCAGGGTAGAGAATGCACAGCTCTAGTAGTTGAGTATTCTGAGCATCCTTTTCTTCCTTTGTGCCCCACCCAGACTTCTGTGCAGTAGTTGTGTCAGAGGGGAGTTGCTGTGAAGCTTGATTAAAGGGGCAGAGAGGAGGTGATAGGAGGTGGACAATGTAGGATTCATTCAGAGCACCAAACTCCTGATGCTACCTCCACCCACATTCTCCTGATCTCTTGGAGATGATCGAGGCTCTTTATTCTAAGCACTGATGACAGGAGGGTCAACACCCCACCCCCCATTTCCATGGTTTAACTTCAGATTTAGGATTTCCTAAGAAGGTTGGGAAATTTAGAGGGACTCCATTATTAGGGGCATTTGGTTAACTATAAACTTATACAAGGTCTGTGTTGATTTATGCCATTAGTGTAGAAATTCATTACCAGCTTCATGGTGCTTCTGGAAAAATCTTCAGACTAATTATTATAATTAGTTGTCATAATTAATGAGTGAATTTGTTTTGACTCAGTTGTCTGCTCGTGGATAAATTATAGTCTTCCCAAATTTTAATCTGCTGTTCTGTAAAATGGGGTTAAGGCAGCATTTATAAAAGATCAGGGCTGACAAAATAGTTTACTTGGATAGTGTACCTATTTTGCCATGCATGAGACCCAGGTTCAAGCCCAAATACTGGAGGACATTTCAGTGGTAATATGGCAACCTCCACCCCAACTCAATTTTTTTTTTTTTTTTTTGCCAGAGCACTAATCAGCTCTGGCTTATGTGGTACAGAGAATTGAACCTGGGACTTTAGAGCCTCAGGCATGAGAGTCTCTTTGCATAACTATTATGCTCTCTACCCCTGGCCCCAACTCAGTCTTTATATCTGAAAAAGTAGGCCTGGAGTGACAAAATAATCATTTGAGGTAGCCCAAGAGGTGGCCCAACAGGTACAGCATATGGCCTGAAAGCATCTAAGTTAGATCCCCAGCACTGCATATGCCAAAATAATGCTCTGGTTCTCTCCTTCTCTTGTTAATCAATAAACTTTTTTTTTTTTTTTTTGCCTCCAGGGTTATCACTGGGGCTTGGTGCCAGCACTACAAATCCACTGCTCCTGGTGGCCATCTTTTTCCATGTTTTTTGTTGTTGTTGGATAGGACTGAGGGGAAGACAGAGGGGGAGAGAAAGACAGACACCTGCAGACCTGCTTCACTGCTTGTGAAGCGACCCCCTGCAGATGGGGACCTGAGGGCTTGAACAGGGATCCCTATGCTAGTCCTTGCACTTTGTGCCATATATGCTACCACCCAGCCCCCAACAAATCTTTTAAAACATATTTATTTGTTGCATAGAGAGGGAAGGGGAAGACAGAGTGGGAGAGAGATACCTGCAGCACTGCTTCATCAACTGTGAAGCTTGTCTCCTGTAGGTGATGACTGGGGGCTTGAACCCAGGCTTTTGTGCATGGTAATGTGTGTGCCTGGTAATATGTGTGCTACTCACCCCACCCCATTTTTTTGTTTGTTTGTTTGATAGAGGCACAAAGAGTGAAAGAGACCACAGTGCTGAAGCTTCCTTCACTGCAGTGGGGGCTGGGCTTGGGCCTGGGTCATGCACATGGCAAAGCAGCACAGTAGCCAAGTGAATTATTCTGCCAGTCTGATAAATAAATGTTTAAGAAACGAGATCACAGGAGATACTGTATGCACTAAGCAGTCCTCAGTTGGCTTGTGGTGGTACTAAAGATTGAACTTGAGACCTGAAAATTTCAGACATAAGAAAGTCGTTTTTTTTTTTTTTTTAACCAGGGCACTGCTCAGCCTCTGGTTTATGGTGGTGTAGGGGATTGAACCTGGAACTTTGGAGCCTCAGGCATGAGAGTCTCTTTGCATAACCATAATGCTATCTACCCCTGTCCAGAAAGTCATTTATTTATTTATTTGAGGTATTAATACAATAGTTTGTACATGCATAACATTTCCATGTTTTCCATACAATTCAACCCCACTAGGTCCTCTTCTCTGCTATCATGTTCCAGGACCCGAGCAATCCCCACCCCCCACATACCCCAGAGTTTTTTATTTTGGTGCAATACACCAATCAGAAAGTCTTTACATAACTATTATACCATCCTCCGCAGCCTCTACATACACTTTTTAAAACTTGATTTGTTGGTCTGCAACAAAGAAGGATTGCAGGAGCACGGCTTCACACAGCTCTGTGAACTGAGAACGGATGGACCCCACAAATACTTCAGGAAGCCACAACAGTTCTGCTTCCCTTCAAACCAGTTGATCCTGGGACATGATATCATATTGCACATGTTGCATATCCAACAGGACTAATAAGGAAGTGAGGGAAGTAGCACATAGAGTGATTTAACACTCGATGGGGGAAAAAAATTAAATAACTGTCCCTCCCCCCACCCCAACAGAAGCAAACATTCTTTTCTTGAGGCAGCTTACTTGAAGTAGAGAAGCCTCTGGGTCTCCACTATGGCTACTTACCTGGAATGGTAGCTCTGAGGCCAAGGAGTGCCAATCGTGCCCTGAGATATTTGCATCATCTCCCCAAATTTGGTTGAATGCCAAGAGTGAGGTCGGCCTGGAGGTTCACTGCGCCTGGGGAGACAGGAGAGGGGCCCACCAGGTTAGCAGCATTCTCTGCTTACCCTCTTCACCAATGTGATTTGGAAGCAAAGACCACTATACTTCAGAGGGAAAAAGTAAGCAAATACTGGAAAGTAGATTTCACTGCTTCTTTTCCTCACTGTTGCTATTCTTTATTATTTTATTTTCCTGTTCACTTTGACAATTTCAGACTTAAAAATTCCCATATAATGAATGTCTCAGCTGATAGCATATACTGTTCTCATGCCTGAAGCTCATAGTTTGAGCTCTTTCACTGCCTGTAAGCTTCTTTCTCTTCCTCAACATGAAACTATGGCTCCAATATAAAATAAATAAATTTTAAAAAATTCCTACATACAGAATTCCATGTAGTAGCCTGAGAAGTGATGAAGCAGCTTAAGTATTAAACCTAAAAACATGAGGTCCCAAGTTTGATCCGTGGCACTGTATGTACCAGAGTGATGATCTGATTCTTTCCTCCCAATGTTGGGAATTCTTAAAAAAAAAAAAAAATTTTTTTTCTTAAGACTCCCCATGTAAAACCTATCCCTGGAGCAGCATGTAACAGAGTGGTAATTTGATTTATCTATAATAAATTAATCTTTTTAAAAATATATTTTATTTATTCCCTTTTGTTGCTCTTATTGTTTTATTGTTGTAGTTATTGTTGTTGTTATTGATGTCATTGTTGGATAGGACAGAGAGAAATGGAGAGAAAAGGGGAGACGGGGAGAGAAAGACACCTGCAGACCTGCTTCACCACCTATGAAGTGACTCCCCTGCAAGTGGGGATCTGGGGGCTCAAACCGGGATTCTTATACCAGTCCTTGTGCTTTACACCACCTGCACTTAACCCGCTGCGCTACCGCCCAACTCCCATAAATTAATTTTTTATTTAGAACTAATCTGACATTATTTAATAGAATAACCCAGCATTCCCAAATTTATTATAGCATTGTTCATAATAGCCAAGATGTTGAAACAACCTAATTTTCATTGGCAGATGGTTAAAAAAGATGTGGTATGTGTGTGCCTACACACACACACACACACACACACACACACACACACATTATTCAACAATAAGGAAGATGGCAATCCTGTTCTTTACAACAACTTGGATGAACTTTGAGGATATTATAATTAGTCAAAAAGCTAAAGACAAACAGTATAGATGTCACTTCTATATGGAATCTAAAAAAGATACTCAGAAGAGTAGAGTGGTTACCAGGACCTGGGGTTTGAGGTACATAGGGAGCTGGTCAAACGGTAGACACTTCCAACTAGAAGATTAACAAGCTTGTGGATCTAATCCACAACTTGATAATTATTGTTAATAAAACCACTGTACACTTGAATATTGCTAAGAAGGTAAATCTTAACTGTAAATAACACATAAAAGAATGCTATGTGGGGGGATTGCAGTAGTAACTAATAATGTGATAATTATACAATTTATAAATGCATCCATCAACTGAACACATCGTGCATCTTAAAATAAAGCTGGGGGGAGTCGGGCTGTAGCGCAGCGGGTTAAGCGCAGGTGGCGCAAAGCACAAGGACCGGCATAAGGATCCCGGTTCGAACCCTGGCTCCCCACCTGCAGGGGAGTCGCTTCACAGGCGGTGAAGCAGGTCTGCAGGTGTCTATCTTTCTCTCCTCCTCTCTGTCTTCCCCTCCTCTCTCCATTTCTCTCTGTCCTATCCAACAACGACGACAACAACAACAATAATAACTACAACAATAAAACAACAAGGGCAACAAAAGGGAATAAATAAATAAAATAAATATTTAAAAAAAATTATTAAAAAAATAAATAAATAAAGCTGGGATGGAGAGAATTCCCACAGTGGTCCAGGAGGTGGCGCAGTGAATAAAGCATTGGATTCTCAAGCTTGAGGTCTTGAGTTCAATCTCTGGCAGCACATGTACCAGAATGATTGGTTCTCTCTACTCCTTCATGAATAAATACAGTAAAATATATGAGAGAGAAAGAATTCTCATATAATCTTAGTCTAGATCTCTTACACATCAACATCTTATGCTTAGTTAATTTAAAGTTCATAGATAGTTGAGGAAACAATATAATGGTTATGCAAATAGCTTCCATGCCCAAGGCTCTGAGCTCCCAGATTTAGTCTCCAGCCCCACCATAAACCAGAGCTGAGCAGTATGCTGGCATCTCTCTGTAGTCTCTTTCAATAAAAATAAGCAAAATAATAACAAGGGCAACAAAACAGGAAAAATGGTCTACAGGAGCAAAGGATTCATGGTGCAGGCACCCAACCCCAGCAATAAACCTGGAGGCCAAAAAAAGAACTTAAAATAAATATATTTTAAACATAAAGCCCACAGGGTTTTCCTGACTCTTTTAAAAAATTTTTTTATTTATGTATTTAATGAAAGAGATACAGAAAGCGAGAGGCCAGAACACTGCTCAGCTCTGGTTTATGGTGGTGCTGGGAATTGAACCTGGGACCTCAGAGCCTCAGGCATCAAAGTCTTTTTGTAGAACCATTATGCTAGTTTCCCAGCCTTGCTGCCTCGTTTTACCCATATATAAAAATGGGCAATAATGCCTACCTCCCTAGGGACTTTGTGTGCATATATGGCATTAAAAAAAAAGTTCCCTGGGTACTTTGAAGTTCTGATAAATGATACTGATTCAAGTAAGAATGACATAAAAATAGCAACTACCTGGATACTGACACTGCTCTAAGCCATGGTTAGTCTAAACAAGATGTGCTCTGAAACAGCTTCTCATTTTGCCAGTCAATTACTTCAACTTCTAAACATCCTGCCCTTATAACACAACGAACAAGGCCAAAGGGAAAAAGTGAGTGTCCTTCCAACTGCAATTCTGAAGAATAGATTTGTGAGGAGGATTACACTACTATAGAAGGTCATTGTCAGAGAGGGAGGCTGTGCTTTATTTTTGGCCCCAAAGTGAGGTTAGCAATCAGGCATTTCACGCCAAAGCAATTACCCCCCCCCCCCCCCCCCCGTTAAGAACACTGATGTAGGACCCAGGAATCCACTCTTGACATATTGAAGATAAAGCTATAACTACACCCACCTATCCTTTTTCTAAGAAAAAGGGAGAGGAGGGGAGGAAGACAGAGAGGGGAAGAAAGGGCTTTTGTAATAAGTCATTCTCTTGATGGCAATAAAATGTTGTGAGTATATCAGAACAACACAAGTCTAAGTACTAGGAGGCTTAGACTCTCTTTGTGATTAACTTTTAAGTCTTGCTGCTAAATTGCTTAACTTGCTGTGTAAATCACTTCCCCTCCCTAGAACTTTGTGCAGCTAAAGAGGAAGGCATTAAAGAAATTGCATCAGCTTCATATTAAGACAGCTAAGGATTTCCAAAACAGTATTTCAGCTCTCTGAAGAGAGGTTATGGTGATAGGAATTTAGACATATGAGATTTCTAGCAGCCAGTCAAAACATATCTACTGAGTTGAAAAACCCCATTGTCTTCTAGGTGAATTCATGCCTGGGTTGCCTGACAGGCCAAGGAAAAGTGATAAACGTTGAAATGTCTTTGGAGATGGAAAAAAGGCTGGAATGTTGTAGGGCTGGGAAAATGGCTCAGCTTGCTAGAGTACCAACTTGCATGTCTAAAGAAAGTCCCAGAGGTCACAGGTTTAATCCTTGGCAACACCTCCAAATCTTTTTAAAAACGAATGATATAATACCTTTGAGACTAGACAAAGCTAGACTAATTCTGTACCACTGATATTAAATTCTAGGAAAATTTCTCAACTACCCTGAGTCTCCTCACTATAAATGGCAGACTATAACAGACCCTATCCATAGGATGTTCTGTAAGGGTTTTAAGAAAGAAAGAAAGTAAAAGCTCAAAAAATACAATGCATAATTTTCACCAGTCATTCAAGATGAAGGAGTTAACATAATAGACAGACTGGAGACTATCCCAATTGATGTAATCTGTGAGGACACATGGGAGGAGGGGGGCAGGGGAGAGATGCTGAAAGTGAGTGATGGAGGTGAAGGGGTTAGGGAGCTGTTTATTGGTGGTTATGAGTCACCCAGTTCCCTGCTCTGAAATTCTCACAGCCTGTCTCACCAGCATGCTGGTCACTCTGGTGAGACAGGCTGCTACCAGGCCAGTGACTGTGACCAGTCAAGAAGGTAAACACAGCCAACAAGGAATGGAGCTTGCCCATCTGGAGTGAATTAAAGGAAGCAGTAGCACAGGCCAAACTAAAGAGATGAAGTAGGGTGCAGAAATCAAAAGACCAATGATGCATTATAGCTCATCTGACTACTTGCCCCCAGATCACTCACATCCTCATACCAGCTTCCATACAACTCCTCAGCCTTTGGGTCAATACCACCCCAAGTTTGATTCAACCCTTATGAATTAGGCATTCTCGCTGCTAGTTCTGCTCCCATCTTGGTCACCTCTCAGAAACTAGGTCGATCGATGTTCAACCGGTTTCTTGGAGTCCCACCCCCCAGCCCACCCCCCATTCCTCAGCACCCAAGATTCCGGCTTTATCACCCAGGTCCATATGGTGACCAGCAATCCTTCCTGGAGTCCCTCAGGGGCTGACCAAAACCACACAGCCAATAATCCCACAGGTTCAGGTCATACCAAGTTAGTTACTGGTTGGTCATACAGCAAATGGTTCAAACTCTTTTGCCTGAGGTCTCTGGAGACACTTTGTATACGTATCTCTTTGGACCCAAAGGTGTCCAAAATATTGAAGGAGAAAGAACAAACTGGCACCTAACTGCTCCATGTCTGAACTATCTCATGAGAGGAGTTGCTAGAATCTCTCTTGGCAGTGGGTGCTAGCCCCATAACTAGGTACTGGCCTTGAAGGCCAATGAAGGGCTGTGAAGAGTAAATTCAGTCCAGCACTTGAAGATGGTAACTAGAGTGTCCCCCTTTCTCCCCACCCAAGTATCAGCACATGCCTCACTAACAAGACTGGAGCTGAGAATTTCCCTGAATCCTAAAGGTTTTTCCCAGTCAAGGTGATGAAGCATGAAATAATGCTTACCAATAACTGCTGGGTTCCCAGAGAAGCTTTCTGTTTTGCAATCTCAAAGAAGAGAAGAGAGGTGGTTTAGGAAGTTACAGCATAGCTATTCAGACTTGGTGTCAACAGATACCCTCTTCACAATTGATCAGACACCCTGATGAAAACTCTAACTCAGTTGCTGAAGTGTAAAATAGGTCGTGTACATAACAGTCAAGAGAGTTAGAACTGTTCATCGAGATTAAGTGAAGAAAATGTCTCCTTGTATTTTGATGGTGAAAGCCATGCCATCGAGGCTTTTCCTTGGTTTCCTTTCCATTAATCTAGGGAATGTTTGTAGAGACTGTGTTGGTGCTAAAGACACAGAGAAGAGTAAACAATCAGTTAGACCTAAATAATTCACAGGATGGTAGAAAAGCCTAGTACTGCAGGCCAGTGGACACCAATATGGGAGTTACTTGGGGCTAGGGAGGTATTAGGTCAAGAAGGCTGAGTGAGTGTTTACCTAAACACAGATTTCTCTGGATGGGAGACAGTGAAAAAAGGGAGGGAAAGATTTTCAGATTGAAGAAATAACCCGACAAGTTGGAGAAATCTTCAGGGACATGGTACAAACAACCCAAAGTAGCTGGAGAAGCTATACTGACTGAGCAGAAGAGCAGGAAACACAGGTGAATTGGCTGTGTGTGGAGGGGTGTCCTAATGTTCCTCACTAAAAGGTCTGAAGAGTATCCTGTGGAATAGGAAGTCTCCCAAGCTTATCCAGAGAAATAAATTTGCAAATGAGTTTCAGGAAGAGGTTACCAGAATGGAGACAATACGCTGTAAGAGACCATACTGGAGGCTACTGTATAGTCCAGGGTGAGAGGTAATGAGGGTCTGGCACTAAGTGATCATGAACTTGAAGAGATGACAGATCTGAGGCAACATGCTCAACCTTGTGACACTTTGATAAGGGAGACAAAGAGGGAGGAAGGATGAACTCATGTCTCCACTTTGAACTAGCCTGGTAGTATTATTAGCCTTTCTAAAGAACCACTAGGTGTGGCTATGAAGAGGAGGATGAGGGAAACAGTGGGGAAGTTGGTAGCTCTCTCTAGGGCATGCATATATGAGGTGCCTGTGGTATTCTCAATGGCAGTGTCTAATAGGCAGCTGTGGCTAGAAGACTGAAGTCTTAACTGCATTTGGAAACTTAGGCATCACAAAACACCTGGGCTTTGAGAAAAGAGATACTGCTTGAGGAGAATGCAAAGGAAATAACTTAAGGATGTATTTCTGAGAACTGACACACTGAAGTGAGAGAAAGAGGGAACTAAAAGGAGATTCCAGAGAAACAGGAGGAAAACTAGTGTGTGTGGTTGCTGTAGAACTGTAGGGAGAATAGGTGGAAAAATTGTCAATAGCAGCCTAGGAGGTAGTGAAGTGGCGAGAGAGTTGGGCTAAAAAGCATATGGTCACAAGTTTGTTCCTGGCATAGCATGTAGCAGAGTGGCATGCTGCTGTTCTCATTAATAAATTCTTTTTTTTTTTTTTTTGCCTGCACTACAAATCCACTGCTCCTGGAGGCTATTCTCCCTCCTTTTGTTGCCCTTATTGTTTATCACTGCTGTTATTATTATTACTGCTGTTGTTGTTGTTGAATAGGACAGAGAGAAATCAAGAGAGGACAGGAAGACAGAGGGGGAAAGAAGCCTGTGAAGCGACCTCCTGCAAGTGAGGAGCCGGGGGCTTGAACCAGGATCCTTATGCTGGTCCTTGTGCTTTGCGCCATGTGTGCTTAACCCGCTGTGCTACCGCTCATACCCCTTATTAACAAATTCTTTTAAAAAAAATGTCAGCCACTGTAACTGCTACAAAGAGTCTGGCAAGGGCAGAGGCATGTTCCCTGGACTTAAGCCTCAATGGAATTATGAGGGGGCAGAAGGCTGGTTGTAAAAGACTGCAAGAAGGGATAATCTAACTACTTACCTTTGAGAAGGAAAAAGGGAGAAGTAGTTAGAAGACTAGAGGAGGTCAAAGAGTGAAAAGACTTGGTATTTTCTGTTTGATTAAGCTTTTAAGAACCACAAAGTATACACAGATGCAGATGAGCATATAGGATAAAGAGAGGGCTCTGGTGTGGTCTGGGAGGTGACGCAGTGATAAAGCTTTGGATCCTCGAGCATGAGGTCCTGAGTTAAATCCCCGGCAGCACATGTGCCAGAGTGATGTCTGATTCTTTCTCTTTCCTCCTAGCTTTCTCATAAATAAATAAAATCTTTATCAAAAAAGAGAGAGAGAGAGAGAGAGAGGGAGGGTTCTGACCACTTAAGAGTCGGGAATGAGAAGAGTGTTCTAGAGCTCAAGTAGAAGACAGAACCTCACGGAACACAGCCAGTCCTGCTGAGACAAGAAGAAATGAGGAGGCAAGATGCACATTGCTGCTGGCAATGTGCATGAAACGAGAACAGGTGGGAAGGCAGCTGAAAGGACTCAACCCATGTTCTCTATCTTTTTTTTTTTTTTAATGAAACCTAGTAGAGGGAAAAGTGAGGTAGCGTGTGGAGGGTTGGGATTCATGGCACATGTTAAATGAAGACTAGGAAAAACTCATGTAAGATATTTAAAAGAACTAATGATAAGAGATGGTTTCTGCTTTTGAGGAGGTTACATTCTGGTGGAGAAACCAAATGAAGCAGTTCTTGCAGTAGACAATCAAGGGAGAATTTCGTTTTTTTCTTTTTTTTTTAATATTTATTTATTTTCCCTTTTGCTGCCCTTGTTGTGGTTATTGATGTCGTTGCTGTTGGTTAGGACAGAGAGAAATGGAGAGAGGAGGGGAAGATAGAGAAGAGGAGAGAAAAACAGACACCTGTAGACCTGCTTCACCGCCTGTGAAGTGACTTCCCTGCAGGTGGGGAGCCGGGGATCCTTATGCCGGTCCTTGTGCTTTGCGTCATGTGCGCTTAACCCACTGCGCCACCACCCAACTCCCAGAGAATTTCTTTAATGTAGCTAAAATTCCCAAGAATGGCAGTTTTAAATAAGAAATCCACAGTGGGATGCTTTTCATCTTGAAGATAGTGGAGAGGTAGCTAACTGACTGCCTCTAGGAAGTGAGATGTGTTTTATCAGGTTTCACAGGAGATCAAACAATAATTACAGGATGATTTTGGAACAAGCAAATCAAAAGAGCTTTTAAAAATACTACTGGACATATCTAAGCAGAAGGCATCAGAGATAAATCTTTGTTTTGTAAGACTCTTCCATCACTGTATAGTGAAATGATGAAGTGAGGAAGAGGAACAGTGACAATGACCAAGTATAGCCCACCAATGTCTATAACATGAAGTGAAAATTGATACAATGTGAATAGAAAGTATCTCTTCAACCTTGAGAAGAAAAAGAAAACTTTTTAAATAGCAAAAGATTACAAAGCAGCCTAAACTCAAATGTTCATCATTAACAAGTTAAGTCGATACTGTACATCCATGTCATTACTTTTGTAGCTATTAAAATAATGGAGGTTAGTAAGGTAGCTCACCCAGAAGAGGACATGCTTTATCATACATATGATCCAGGCTTGAGCCCAGTCGTCCCGCCCTCCCACCCACCACAGTAGGGAAAAGTTTGGCACTGTGGAGTCTTCCTTTCTCTCCTCTCTGTCTTCAGTTGCTAGGGCTCGGTGCTAGCACTATGAATCCACGGTTCCTGGTGGCCTTTTTTTTTTTTTTTCTTTTATTCTTCTGGGTAGGACAGAGAGAAATTGAGAGAGGATGGGGAGGCAGAAGGGGAGAGAGAAAGATAAACACCTACAGATCTGTTTCACCACTTGTGAAACCTTCCCCTGCAGATGAGGAGCCAGCAGGGAGCTTGAACCCAGATCCTTGTGCGGGTCCTTGTGCTTAGTATTATGTGTGCTTAACCAGATGTACCACCACCTGGCCACCACTCCTCTCTCTCTGATTCTCCCTGAGAAAAAGAAGGTGAAACACCCAGTGACAACAAAAGATACTATGGAGAACATATATAAAAAGGTATGAAAATATCTGCAAAATATATGCTTAAGGGCCAGTGGAATAGCTCACGTTGATACTGTGCTACTTTGACATGTGGGAGACCCAAAGCTTGAGCCTGGCCTGCACCACAGGAAGAAAGCTTCGATGCTGTGGTCACATCTCTTACATTCCTCCTCTGCCTCCAGTGAAGGAAGGAAGGAGGGAGTTAAATGACAAGCAGTATGCTGCAGTCTGTGGATGAAAACAGTTAATTGGGCCGGGAGGTGTGCTTAATGTGTGGTTACGCACACACATTACAATGCATAAGGACCTGGGTTTAAGCCAGTCTCCACCTGCAGAGGGAGTGTTACAGGTGTCTCTCTATCACCTTCTCCTGTCTCGATTTCTGGCTGTCTTTATCCAGTAAAAAAAGATAATTAAAAAAAATTAAATAACAAAATAAGACTTGTATGTTGTGGATGGAGAGAATATTTCTGGGAAGATAGTTAAGAAACTAAAAACAACAACTCCAGAGAGGAAAACTTATTTTTCACTATTTTTTTCCTGTAACTTCCAAATTGTATGCCATACATGTATTACCTATTAAAAAAAGCAAAGCTTTTTAAACATTCCTTTGGAAATATACTTCATTATATCCTGAGATAAGCAAGAAAGTCAAATAGTTAGACCTTTTCAGTGATGCAAATAATTTAAGAAGCATTCCTAAAGAGCACAGCATACTTTCACATTTTGGGATCACTTTGATCTTTAAGATGATAAGGGCATATTTTCCTAAAGGACATTACATCATGAGCATATCAACAAATGTCAGGAGACGATTTAATTTTAAAATTGGACAAACTGAGTTTTGTGTGGGGGTGTAACTCAGACAAAGCCCTTTTGTTGCATTCCTCACCACAAACAAGGAAGCTTAACTATGTGGGATGGGTAGGCTGATGAAACTGGATCTAGCAAGTGCCATGGTGTCCTTCTTATAATAGAGATTCAGGAATGCAAAGCCTGATTCTGAAAACTCAACAATAAAGCAGCTCAGGCTATAGTGGCTGACCTCCTACTAAGTGCTTTTCCATCTTAGTAAATTATGGCTGGAGTTTTTGAAGTTCAAGGAATTTAAAGTCTTGTTGGGGAGCCTGCTATGGAAGAAAAAAACTGCCTAAATCACTCATAAAACATTTGTGTGTCTACTGAGTGGAGGATTATTAAAGAGAAAATGAAGTAAGAGACATGCCCACAATAACCAAGGTAGTGAGGTGCAGTGCTGACATTTGAACAAGACATCTGTTTCTGGAGTTCATATTCTTAACTTCTAAAGCAATGAAGTGGGTGGGGAGAATAGGGAGACAGAAGATTGCATAGCTATCAGGATTCTGAAGGAAGTAAGTCTGTGGCAATGAAGCTAAAGGTTTTGCTTTCAGTGAGGGACTAACAGAGTGAGAAAGTGACACTGGAACAGATACCTACGTTCTCAGAAAGAGTCAGCCATGAAAGAGCTGGGGGGAGCGTACTTGGCACAGAAGGGATGGTGAAAGCAAAGACCTCAGGGCGGGAACGATCTTGGACTTTCAAGAAGCAGAGCAATGTAGCTTTTGAGTGAAGAGCAGATAGAAGTCTTCAGATCAGGTTGGACCATGCATGCTTAGAGATATTTTGGGCATAAGCACCAAAACCCTCACACACTGCTGAACAGAAAGGGCCCAAAAGTTAGCAGACAGGGTTGCTGGAACTTTAGAGGAAAGGCCTGCCTTCAACATGGAGAAAATAACCACACCTTGGGATGTAAAGGATTCTATGAAATGGAGCCAATTTTTTAGTTGATGCTGTTCTCTGATGAACTGTCATGACTTGCACTCAGAGGAGGTTGGTTCTAGACCCATAAGTATTGTAAAATCAGACAAATGCTCAATTAGCTATGAGCTGAATGTTTAAGAATAAAAGACACATTTCATCTAATAAGCATTACTCAATGATATTTCTAAGCCTATAATCTCCCTGTCCATCCATCATGTACTTTGTGTATGATGCATTAACAGAAACTAAGCCCATGACAAAAAGGTTCTAGTCAAATGTCCCCACCTCAAACCAAACAAAATTCAACATGTCAATTTATTCTGTAAGTTAAAACTATTTTAATACATATAGCAAGAGTTGTGTGTCGTTGTGATAAAAAAATTATAGTGAAAAAGAGAAAGAAAGGGGGCCAGGCAGTGATGGACCAGGTTAAATGCACACAGTACAGAGTGCAAGGATCAGTGCAAGGATGCAGGTTCAAGCCCCTGACTCCCTAACTGCGGGGGGGGGGGGGTCCACTTCACAAGTAGTGAAGCAGGTCTGCCGGTGTTTATCTTTCTCTTTTCCACTCTATTCACACCTTCCCCCACCGAAAAAAAAAAAAATGGCTGCAGGAGCAGTGGATTGCTAGTACAGGCACTGAACCTGAGAATTGAACCTGTAGCCTCTGTGGGTCTTAGGCATGCAAGCTGGTGCTCGAAGTGGATGAACTATCTTTCAGGCCATATTCTTATTGAGCAACTAACTGTGTCACCAGCTTGTTTCTAGACATTCTTCTTACATGTCAGTGCTACTGTCACTGTTTTTCCTTCTCTTTTTAAAATTATCAGATACTTCAAATACAAATAAATGTATTCAAATTAATATAAAGAACATCAGAAGGTCCATCAAAACTGACTGAATCTTAATGCTTCCCTCATATTTATTTTATTTCCGATATTAATTTGAATAGGCAGTTAATTTACATGGTAAAGAGAAGATCACAGCCATTGAGAGGCCTTATCCTCCTTTTACAGCTTCTCCCTCCCCCCTTTCTTACCCCCCCCATAGATAATCAATGTAATTTATTTTTTATATTAATTTCTTTAATTATATTCTCCAGTGTTGGGTTATGCAAGGACAAGCAGCTGTAATTACAATCTTAATTCATGAAAGTAATAATATGCAGTGTTGTCCTTGTTTTTCCTTTTATTAGTGATTTAATAATGATTCACAAGATTAAAAGATTATAAGGATATAGTTTCACACCATATTCACCACCAGTCTGAGGTCTATGTCCAGTCCTTGATCTGTTTGGAGTTTACTTTTTATATGTGGTGAGATGAAGTTGTTCAGTGTCATTCTTTTGCATGTTTTAAAACCCAATTTTGGCAATACCATTTGTTAAAGAGATTTTCTTTTCTCCAACTAATACTCTGAGACCCCTTGTGAAAAATTAGATGTATGTAGGTATGGGGACATTGGAGATCATTCTACATTAGTACTTAGTTGACTTTCCAGCTGCCTAGTACTTCATTATGTGAGTATAAATACTTCTTGTTTTCCAAGATTTTACTATTACAAATAATGTTTCAAGAATAAATGCCCACATACTGTTTTCTATGTATAGTTTCCATGTCTTGAAAAAATGTCTGTAAGAGGAATGGTTGACTCAGAGTAAAAAGCACTTAAAATTTTTATTTTTATTTTTATTTTTTGGCCCTGCTTCCATGGCAATAGGGGAAGCTATGGCATCTTTTCCACTATCCCCTTTTTTTTTTTTTTCCCTATCTAAAAGTGGTAGGGATCCAGCTACTGACAAAATTTAGTGAGCAAAAAGTATGCATAAGATAACAGACTCCAAGAGCAACATACAGTTCTTTCTTGACAGAGTTCTTTTAAATCTAACAGTCTGATAGCAAGCTCTGGGAACTTTTGCTCTGAAAAATGAGTTCAAACTAAAATTGAAGTCTGCATATAAGATATTAAGACTCTAAAAGCTGGTGTTGGGAAATAGTACACCTGGTCAAGCACATAAGTCACTATGTACAAGGACCCAGGTTCAAGTCCCTGGTCCCCACCTGTTGGGGGGAAGCTTCATGAGTGGTCAATCAATTCTATATGTCTTTCTCTCTCATCACCAGAGTTATCACTGGGGCTTGGTGCTTGCAAGGTGAATCCACAGTCCCAGTGATCATTTTTCCCCTTTCCCCCTATTTTATATGATAGGACAGAGAAAAACTGAGACGAGAGAGAGGGAGAAAGACCTCTGCTTCACTGCTTATGAAGCGTTTTCAAGTAAAATACTTTACCACATTTCCCCCAACCCCCCACCACCTGAATGGTAAAAGGTTTATGGCACAGAGGTTAAACAATTGCTCCAGATTCTCTCTTCCTACGTACAAGTATTTTTTTCTTTCTCTCTCTTTCTTTCGACATGATAGGAGAGAGAGAAAGAACCAGACATCACTCTGGTACATGTGTTGCCAGGGATTGAACTCAGGACCTCATGCTTGACAGTCCAAGTGCCTTAACCACTGCACTACCTCCTGGACCACCTACCTACAAGTATTTCCAAAAATATTTTATAAACACCACTATCCAGATAACCAGACAATTTAGGGAAAAACAATAAAATGCTTTCTCTTATTCAATTTCAAACGGAAGAATGCCAATGGGGGGGGGGGAGCAGCCCTGTGACCTATGTTTTATAGGTGGTTTATATTTCTTTTACATGGTTAATAAAACAAACATAATACTGCAATATTAAAGGCAGTTTACCATATAGAACATTACCATGACTGCACCTGCCTGTTCTTTAGCATACATTTTATGAAATGAAAATATATCCAGAAGCAAGCATCAATATTACTGCTATAATTTGGAATAAAAGTTCTGGGTGAAGATTATCTAGGGGCAAAAGTTGAACTAAAATGTGAGTAAAGGGGAAAGACAGTCAAGTCTACTTTTAACTAGGACGAAATTAAATACTGCACAATTGGAAATCTCAATCAACACCAAGCCTGACTATAAACTCAAAGTTCAATGAGAAGACAACTTTTCTTTAAAGTGGGGAATTCTTTCATTCCTTTTCTTTATCTAAACGTTGACAATGAGAATAGCGAACTTAGCTAGGCTAGCACATAGGTAACTAACTAGCTGTTCCTTGTGAGAGTGATTCTGAAATTGCCTGGGAAGATGGAGCAGCAAAAGCCTTGAAATAGCCAACACAAAGCATATGTGATTTTGAGTGAGGTTAAAAAGCCATTCCATTGACGTACTGCACCAAAGTAAAGGACTCTGTATGTTAGGGACTTTCAGGTATGTATGATGGTGAAGGAGAACCTAGGATGGCGGTGAGAGTGCTTTGCAGAAAACAGAAATTTCAGGCATGCACCCACAACTGTATTTACTGTAAACCATTAATCCCTCCCATTTAAAAAAAAAAAAAAGGAAAGCCACTCCAGATGCACACACATTCAGAAATGAAGTCACTATATTTATAAATAGGAGAGAGGATTCTTGAAACTTTCTACACAAATAATTAGTGAATTGCATGAGGTACTTAAATCATAATTTTCACGACTATAGAAAAGAACAGGTTTAATCTTGGTGTGACATTATTTTTCATTCTAAACAAATAGAACACAAATATTACAAAGATCTCTGGTAATAGGTTTGTCTCTTGCGACTCCTATTAAGAGTCTAAGTCTCATTCTAACACAGTGGTGATGGACTTACCTTGTGGCAAACAGAAACATCCTAGATAACAACTCTCTGGCCAACTGAATGACATGATCAGAAGTGGGGTAAAGTGCTATTTCACTGCTACTGCTCTTCCTGTTCTATGGTTTTCTAAAGCCCAACCGCGTTCCAGGCAAACAGCCTGAACCGCCCTGAACTAGTAAGCTGTGCACACAGGGGAGGGACTCTCCTTCCCAGCTGCTTCTGTAGACGGGCCAATTATAACTCAATCCCTGCCCTATAAGGGGGGAGAAGAGAAGGTGACCCTTAGTGAGAAGAACCAGCACCCTTAGTGAGAAGACCCTCCAGAGAAGAACCAGCACCTTACACAACAGCAGGTAGTTTGGAAATGCCAGAATTCAGGTGTTCATGCAGGTGAAGGGAAACAGTGAAATACATCTGCTGATGAAATGCATCAACGTGAAGTTAGGAATGTCCTTGAAATGCTCCTCTCTGCTAAATCAGCACCCTCCTTCAGGTTGAAACAGAAAAGGGGGGGCACTGTTTGCAGAGGTGTGTATGTGTGTGAGTTGCTTTAAGCATCCCACAGTTGGGGAGGATAATGAAGAAAGGTCTGTATTAACATCTACAGAGGCTTTCTAAGGGCCACTGTTCTGGGAACGCTAAGTCAGCAGCATGATTTCTGAACTCATCACCAGGAGAACTGCCTGGGGTCAGTTAACTAACAAGGCTGCCCAGATGAGAAGGAATTACAAGTCAAACCCTGAGCTTCTATTCTCCATTCATTGATTTACTTTATAGAGTGTATATAATATATAGCCACGTGTAGATAAATAATTAGTAATTAGAACACGATAGTTATTTTAAAAGATATTTATGAGAGGGAGAGAGGAAGGGAGAAACCAGAGCATCACTCTGGCACATGTGATGCTGGAGATCAAACTCAGAATCTCATGCTTGTAAGTCTAGTGTTCTAGCCACTATGCAACCTCCAGAGTCACCAGATGAGATAGGTATGATTGTTTCAGGGAGAACTGCTCAGCTCTGGTTTAAGGTGGTTCCAGGGATGGAACCTGGGACCTCTGACAGCTTCAGCTTTAAAAGTCTTTTGTTTAACTACTGTGCTATTTCCATAGCTGGGTCAGACCATTATTACCATAATGGTAGTAGAAGGTAAGGAAAGAGTGAGAAATTCATGGAGAAAAGCATTGGCTTGAAAACCTTGAGAATGAAGCTAGAACATTTTGTCCCCTATGCCAACTCACTGAACTATCCTTGCCTGAGGCTGGATAGATGTTATTTAAATGGCTTGACCCAAGTAAGTTACATCATAAGGATCCCTACTGACAAGTCAGACAGAAGAATTCAGGGATTACAATAGGAAAGGAAGGATGGGAGACAGTCCTCAACTACTAAACCCTGAGGACATCAAGAGCTTCTTTCTGTTGTTAATTTTGGTTCTTAGACTGATCCCAGTATATATGTCAGAAAGTTTTTCCTTTTTTTCTTACAAATAAATGAGAATATTTTGGGGAGTGGGGACTGGGGGGGGGGGGGAAGTACTTCCTCCATGAAAAGAGAGCTACAAAAATCTGTCCTGCAATGGAGTAGGAGCTGGCTCATGAAGGGATCCCCAACACTTTTCAATTCTAATGTAGGGATGTAGATTTTTGTGACTTGACACAAACTAGGCTTGCTCTATGTTGATCATTAGCTTTCTAAGATTATAAGCACAATCACATCTGGTTTATGGCAGAAGACATAGCAGGACTTAAACAAGAGCCAGCTTACAAGAGTTTCCAATAATCAAAAACTAGAACAATTTGAGCAATAAAATAAACTAGCAACAGTGCTGGATTAGAACCAACAGGAGGAAATAAATATTAAATCCTAACTGATCTAGTTTAATAAGTAGGGGAAAGAGACAAAGTCTGCCTTATAGAATTCCAATGAACAGTTATAGAATCATCTTTAGGTCATTACAGTATGAATTATCACTGGTAGAGGGCCAGGTGGTGGTGCATCCTGTTAAGTGCAGATATCACCATGAGCAAGGACCCAGGTTTAAACCCTTGCTTCCTACCTGCAAGAGGGATGCTTCAAGAATTGTGAAGTAGTTCTACAAGTGTGTCTCTTTCTCTCTCTCCTCTTCCCTCTTAATTTCTCTCTGTTCTGTCAATAAAATGAAAAGAAAAAAAAAGGCCATTGGGAATTGTGGATTTGTAGTGCTGGCACCATGCCCCACCCATAACCCTGGTAGCAATAAAAAAATAATTATCACTGGCAGTATCCACAAAATTGGTAGGAGAAACCTTAAGGAGAAACAGGCTAATTGCAAAGACTCAAAAGATTATCCCCTCACCCCAAGTTACTAAATAGCAAGAGACAAATAGTAACTTTATAGTGGAGAAAGCTGGTATGCTTCACTTTGATTAAATTACCAAGGTTAACATAATCAGTATTAAAACATACTGGCACCAGCCTGCAAGGTTCCCAGATGTGACCATGAGCAGCGAGCTTAGACTAATAGGGACTCAGAAGTTACACAGGTTCTGGTACTAAACACACACGCCCACAGGACCCTTGGGTCAGGTGGAGGCGGTAAATATGTAAATGAACTAGTGTATTCACTCCCCTAATCCAACTTTCTAGCCCTTTTCTCTACTCTGACACCATTTTCTCAAACTATTTTTATCCAGCAAACTCATAATTGTGTGCCCCCAGGAACATGCCTAAAATGGACTTTCTATCTTTCTTCTACCCCAAAATCCCTAATCTCATCTGCTCTAGTCCTACTTTTTGGTTCCTGTTCATTAACCATTTTGTCTCAAGTTATGTCCTGCCACCTTCCAGACACCAAGTTGCAGATGCTACCATGATTCCATCCTGACTTCTCTGGGCAGATGATCTCACCAGTGTACCAGTGTGTCCTAGAACCTCACGTCTCCAGAGCTCTGGCCCACTTGGGAAAGATAGAAACAGGCTGGGGGTATGGACCGACATACTAATGCCCACATCTAGCAGAGAAGCAATTACAGAAGCCAGAACTCCTACCTTCTGCACTCCAAAAACAATATTGATCCATACTCCCAGTGGAGAAGATGTGATAGGAGGAAGAGGATGAGAGGGCTTTGAACTCCAGCTTCATCAGCACCCAGAGAGAGAGAGGAGGAAAAGGAGAGGGGCATATGGAGGTAGTAAGTGGCTCGGGGGGAAGAGAGGATTGGATCAGGAAGCAAACAAGGGCAATTATGTAGCCAGATAGTTGTAGAGATGATGGCTGGCCCATGTGGTAACTTGCAGTGGGGCAACTGAAGATTCAGAACCCTGGTGGTGGGAATGGAGTGGATTTATACCCCTTGTTGACATATAATTTTGTAAATCAGTATTAAATCACTGATAAAATTAATATATATATATCTTATAACCACCTTGAAGGCACACTGAAAAGAACACACCATTTTAATGATATATGTATGTACATATATAAAACATATATATATATGTTTTTGTTTTTGTTTCCAAAAATGAGTAATCTTAACTAAGCTGTAAGACAGTACCTAAGGTATCTACAAAATAATCTGCCCACAGTCCCTGAAGTGCCAGGCTCACATAAGAGAAGGAAAGAACCAGAGCATCACTCTAGCACATATGATGCCAGGAATCGAACTGGGAACCTCATACCTGAGTCCCAATACCCTACCCGCTGCACTACACCTCCTGGGCAGCCTCAGCTTAACGGTTTCTTCATGGTTATGACACAAAAGTGGATATGAATTTAGGTTTGTTTGTGTCATCCAACTGTTAAAAAATTCTGTATAAATTATTTAGTTTCAAGCTCAAACCCAGTTCCTTGTGATTCTAGTGCTTAAGTCCGTAAACCACACTTAATTTCTGTCTCTGCGATTCTTGACCTGGTAATTACCCCACAACTACCCCAAGAGTTCCATAGCAGAAATTTAAAGAGTCATACTTTATTTTCTACTTTTATCCTCACCCTTCACCATCCAAAATTTACCTCTTAATCCGTCTCATCTCTTACCCCATTCAATGATGATCACTTTCTTGCCAGGTCATCTCAGAACCTTCCTAATATAACTCTCTAGTACTTGAAATGATGCTACACTAATTGCCTACATGGTCCAGTGGAATCTTGTTATATAGAAGGCTCAGATTTTCTACATTTTGAGGTTAATAGGAGACCAAAGAGAACAGTAATGACCTTAAACTTCTGTTTCTGAACAGCTGGGTTTGTGATTTTTTTAACCCTTCTTAAAAATATATATTTATTTTAATGACAGATATAGAGAGGAAGAGATCAGAGCACTGTTCAGCTCTCGCATGTGGTGTTGCAGGGGATTTTATAAACCTGGGACCTCAGAGCCTCAGGCAACAAAGTCTTTCCTATAAACATTAAATGTCTCCCCAGCCCTGTTTGTGATATATATTTTAATGCTAACTGGTTCTTTTGTGGTCTTAACTGATATATTCAAACTCATTTTAAGTCTTTGTTGCCAAATAAAATCTTACAAAGATTTTAATGTGCACCAAATGCAAGTTTTCTTTCATTATACAAAATGCAGCAGGTATTTTGTGTTTACTGGCACACACAACATTACATATTTACTACTTAATAAATGTAAACATAGGCAGTTGCATAAACTCGAATTTATAATGTTTACTTATATCCAAGTTTACAAGTTTATATGAAGGAACTTCACAAACTGAAAGCAGGACAATGCTTGAGAGTGTGATGCTTTCTTTATCTACTGTGCCAAGGAACCCTAGGGTTCTCTAGATTCTACTTTGAAACTGCCCTTAAGATGACTAACCTGCTGAACTCAGATCTTCCACCTGACTTTGATGAATCCCTCCTCTGTGAGGTCACCTCTGTCACTAATCTGTGCTGTGACCACACTGGCCCCACATCCCACTTCCAGCAGGGGAGAGAGGGAGAGTGAGGGAGGGAGGGAGAGAGAGGGGGTGGGAGAGAGAGGGAGGGAAAGAGAGAAAGAGAGAGAGAGAGACAGAAAGAGCGTGTGAGAAAGGCCATAGGTCTGAAACTTCCTTCAGGCTGTAACCTGGGTTGTATACATAAAACAGCACACTATCAAATGAGCTACTTTGCCAACCCTTCTGTGCCTCTTACCTGTGCTTCAGCCGAAGATTAACTCCTCCTGACCATGCTGCTTTCCTGTGTTGGGGGTCAGAGTTGAGGTGTCCTGTGTCAGGGGTGCCAGCATCTGCCAAGCCCTGGGCTGCACACACATCTCTGCCAAAAGAAAGAAAAACAAGGCAGCAATCAGAATGGGGCTCATGGTCAGAGAGAAAAGTATAGCCAACCCCCCCCCCCGAAAAAAAAAAAAGCATGAATACTACCAACTCTAGAGCAAAATGGTACAGCTAAGCGAAGAACTCTAAGAAAGAATCCACTATCGAAGGTCTGAAACTCCTCTGTCAAGCAACAATTTGGTGAAGCAATGAGTGTACTTCACAATCTTAAGTTGCCTGATTTTTCCAACCAAGGGGGAAGAATGAATCATTAATCACAAGAAAGGTAAAAACCCTGTAATTCAGGTATCCATCAGTCAATCCCTGAAAAAACTGGACTCACTGGAGCCAGCTGTCAGATGAGGTGGTCTCAGCTCTCATTTTTCCTGTGAGGACAATGACTCCTAGCTCCACTGGTGGGTGGCTGCTTGGAAGCACATGCCGACTCTGGAGCCCCACAAGTTCAGATTGCTCGGATTCCATTGCGCAGGAGGCCAGTCTTTTGTGTGTCCGTTCAATTCCTCCCTCCCACCCGTCCCTAACATCACTCCTCCCATAATTCTGTTCCACCATAGTGCAGGGAGTCAGAGAAATATTTTAAGCCAGAGTGGCCAATGCATTCCATGGTGGGAATGAATACATTTCTTTTCCTTGGGTGAGTGCCTCCAGAACTGCTCAGTGCTGGTACAGCTCTTGTCAGGTCTCCTCTGGATCAGACTGCCTACAGCATCAGGTTCTGAAGTTGAGTTTGCCATCACTGTACTGTCTGGGTGTTTGTTCCCAAGGACCTTTCTAAGCCTCACAACCACTGGCAGCTCCCATGCACACCCACAAGCAGCAATCTGCAATGCTGAAAACTGTTTTCAAAGAGGGCTAGGAGATAGCTCAGCTGGTACAGAGTGTACCTTTTACCGTGTGCAAGGCCCTGGGTTTGATTCCAGGCATCATGGAGAACAAAGGGGAAAACTCCATGAGTGGTGGAATAGTGCTTTGGTGTCTCTCCCTCTCTTTGAAATAATGAATGAGCCAGTAAGTTGGTTCAGGAAGCTGCCAAGTGGTAACATCATGCTTATGAAAAAGCTGCTGTTTCTTTGCTGCACTGACCTTTATGAAAAAGAGATGAGGCTTCCAAAGGGCTGTTGCTTTCTTTGTATTTCAGGACATGGAGGCAGATGACCAGAAACTCCTCATGTCTACTCTAAGAACCACTGCTACCTTGTCATTAATTTTTATCACCAGTCTTAGGATTGCTTTGAATGTAGTTGGTGTAAATCTAAACTAGAAGGCACTGAGCACCAGCAATGACCCGACCCTGGTAGCAATTAAAAAAAAAAAAAACGGGGGGAGGACTGTCAGTGGTACACCTGGTTAGGCACACACATTACAGTGTTCATGGACCTGGGGTCTAGCCCTGGTCCCCACCTGTAGGGGCAAAGCTTCACGAGCAGTGGAACATTGTTCTTACCTCTCTTCTATCTCCTTTCTCCCTCTCAATTTCTCTGTCTCTATCCAAATAAATAAATAATTCAAAAAGTGACGGACACAATAATCAAAGGAATGCTATGCACACATATGATCATAGGTGCATTATTCACAATTACCAAGTAGTAGAAGTAACCTAAATGCCCATCAATAGGTGACTGGGTAAAGAAGTTCTGGGACATACACTCAATGGAATACTGCTCTGCAATTTAAAAAGATATTGTGTCCAAGTCAAAATGGATTCCACTAGAGGTGAACTGTGACTGATGAAGTAAGTGTGGAAGTGAAAGAACTACTGAACAGTCTTGCTCATACGTGGAATATAGGTAACTGAAACATGAATTTGCAAATTTAAGAAAGTAGTCAAATTGTCTCTAAGACTCTAAGTGAAAACTATGATGGTTACTGTTGGCTGAGGGAGTGTCACAGAACTTTGGTAGTGGGTGCGGTGTGGAACTATACCCCTGTGATCTTATAGTCTTATAAACCATTATTAAATTACAGTAATCAATTAATATTGTGGGAGCAAGGAGCACACCCAAGACTGTCCATTAGCATGGTCCATCTGACAGCAAGGTCTCTAACCCTTGTCAGGCCTGTTGGGGAAAAACAATAAAAGCCAGGCCTAAGCCTTCACAAACCTTTCTGGCATTTAGTAACTTCCTCATTTTTTTCAGCCTTAGCCACACAGTTGGCTCAGCCCTTTCTCACAGAGGGTGAGTCCTGTCCTCCTTCCTGGGAGGTACCATGACACTCAAGGTGAAGGGCTGGCAAGAGAATGGGCAGATGGAAAAGAGGAACAAGAGATTGTATCTTCCATAAATGATTTATTTACCTCCAGGGTTATCTCTGGGGATTGGTGCTGGCACTAAGAATCCACTGCTCCTGGTGGTCATCTTTTCCATTTTATTGGATAGGAGAGATAGAGAGAGAGAGAGATAGTGAGGAAAAGAGAGACACCTGCATATCTGCCCCCACTGCTTGTGAAGCATCCCTCCAGCAGGTGGGGATCCAGGGGCTCAAACCCAGATCCTTGCTCAAGTCCTTGCACTTAGTGCTATGTGTGCTTAACCGCATGTGCCACCACCCAGTGCCCACAATTTTTAAAGATTTTTATGAGAGGGAAAGAGACAAGAGCACCATTCAGCTTTGGCATGTGGTAGTGTAAGGATCGAACCTGGGGCCTTGGGCAAGCAAGTCTTATGTTCTAATAATAATCTATCTCCTTGACCCCAAAAAATATGTTTTAAAGGGTTATTTACTTATGTATTAGTGAGTGACGGATGGGGGAGAGAGAAAAGATAGGAAGAAAGGAGAGAGAGAACCAGAGTATCACTCTGGCATATGTGATTCTCAGGACTGAATTAAGGACCTCCAGCTTCAGAGTCCAACACTTTATCCACTGTGGCACCTCCCAGACTATGTCTTGTAAAATTTTTTAATGCATGATGATTTTCATCTCCAGGAAAGTAAGGACCAGCATATGGAGCTGTCCTGCCACACCCCGCAGACCACCTGAAGTAACTAGGTGTGAAGACTCTGAAGTCCATGTTTGCTGCTGATTATAATCCCCAGGCTGAGTCAGCCACAGTCTCCCTGCTTTATCATTACTTCTTCCTGACCGGACATTGGTCCCAGCACCCAGTGGGTGCACCTATGTGGGTGCAAGATGCCAATGAGGAAATGGGTCAGAGTAAGTGTAGGAAAAAATTCACTAGTACCCTTATCTACCTTCAGCTCTTCTGGAAACATTTGAGCAGAGAAAAACATTTTAAAGTCCCTATGTTTTAATGAAAAGAAATCCCACAGTGAATCTAGGTAGAAAATAGTCTTGTTATGAGTGTTAGGAAGTTTGATCATCCCAGAGCCCCATCCTGGAATGGCCCTTTTGCCCTTCCCTCCTTGGCTACGTATCTTAGCTGCACATTGGACTCTGCTGTCTCTAGAATAGATGTTTCCACCCACCTGAGGTTACTATGCTACCTGCCTCACAACAAACAGCAACTGACCAAGTCAACCATGTGCTTTGAGCTCATCAGGAAATGGTGCTTCAGTATGCCATAGGGCCAGCTAAGTCAATCTAAGTCTTTCCTATAAAGGAATAAACATGCTTTCCCATAATCAGGAGTTAAATCCTGGCAAAAAGATATGAGAGGTGTTTTTTTTTTTTTTTTTTCTTTTTTGGCGGGGTGGGGGGGCAGTTTTGATACTGCAGTTCCTTATTGTTAATGCAGTCTTAATAGCACATACTATGGTTAATCATTAAGACTAGAAAACAAGGAACAGCAGTCTAAAAATGGTGTTCCAAAGCTCACATACTTTTTGCCAGCAGGTTCTCTTTTGAATCAAAAAAGATAGGAGAGAGCTGGGGAGGTGGCAATGGTTATGCAAAAAGTCTTTCATGCCTGTGGCACCAAAGGTCCCAGGTTCAGCAGGAGTTACAAATTACTGTGATTCACACTTGCTGCTAATGAACAAACAGGAAATTCCTTATCACCTACATATTTTTACTTTTTACAAGAGAACACTCATACTTTCTCTGTCCTCTTCCTCTGCTATTCATAACTACTCAGTATACACAAGTAGCTTTACTATTTGGTATTGCAGTGGAGTTATTATCTATCTGCTTTCTGGACTGAGTTTCAGTCTGGAGCGCTGTGCCTGCAGTTCTCTAGATGCTTGGGTGCCTTCTCTGTCTCTCTTTCCTCCTCTCCAAGTATATTCATGTGAATTTTATTTTACTCTTTTAACCTGGGTTAAAAAGGTGGCTTGGTGGTTCATTCTCAGTGCTACGTTAAAAAAAAGTAAAAGATAACATTCTTGAATAAATTCTTTGTGAAGATTCTGCCCTGTCCTTTGAATTAAAATTTTCTTCACTTAGCCTTCAGAGACCTAAGCTAACACCTGCTCCTTCTGTAAACACGATCTTCTCCCCACACATGCTGTTCCCTCCACCGAAAATACTCTTCCTCCCAGCCCATTACCAGGCTACAGGTCAATCATCACTTTTTCAGACACCACCCTATCCATTGCACAGTCTCCTTTCTGCCACCTGGTATTTTTCTTCATTGTGCTTATAGTCACTTGTCCCTTGTTCCCTTGCACAGGGTCTGCTTCTTCTACCAGTCAGCTCAGCGAGGTCAAGTCCATGTCCGGCTTTACCTCAGTTTCACATTTTTAAATGATTTTTAAGTCCTGGGTCTAGCACAGTCAATGGCAGATGGTGGGCACATATGCTGGTTTGTAGAGGGAATCACAGAATATTATAAATGGAATAGTGTGGCACATCAAAAACGGAAACCTTAAGCTATTAGAAAAAAAAATTTATGAGGAAGGAATGGTTAAGGTTTACAGTATAATTATTGATACATGGCAAGTTTTGCCTTAAGTTTCAATGCAGACAGAAGTGCAGGTAGACATGGCTGCATGGTCCTCAGAGCCCTTTGGAGGAATTCCTTCAGGTTTATGTTGAGTGCACATTCTCAGAATCCGCCTTACTGAATCATGATCTGGGTTTCTTTTTCTTCTGCTTTGTGTTCATACTGAGCTAGTGGCTCTCGCTCTATCCTGTTAGCTGGTCTTTGGTGTCACTGTTACAGGTTCCCCAGTACTACTTGTAATAGTCAAAGGTGAAAACAACCCAAATGTCCAAGAACAGATGAGTGGTTAAGAAAGTTGTGGCACATATACACAGTGGACTACCACTCAGCTAGAAGAGATGATAAATTCTTTCTCACATCTTGCATAGAACTTAAGTGAAATAAGCCAGGAGGACAAGTATATAATTTCCCTCATAGGTGGGACTTAAACAGAAAGAACAACTCCTCTTAGACTAGCTGTGGTCTACTGCAGCAGATCGAAGGACTCTAGAAGGTGGTGTGAGGAATTAAGGACCCAGTGCACCATGGTGGAAGAAGATGTCAGGTGTTGATGGTGTTATGCAGACACCTATCAGAGGGATATGAGAAACTGTACACAGGTGACGAAACTGTCTTATAAATATTATTTCCCCCCATAAAGTAATTTGAATAAAGAACTTCATTTAGACAGCTCTGCTATATTAAAAACAATTAGCTATAATCAGTAAAGGGAGGGAGAGCTTCAAAAATGGTCACACAAAAATATTGTGACAATGCCACATACTGCCTGAAGATTATACCTTCATTTCAAAGGAGAAAAAGTATCTCCCCCACCCAAGACCTGTTTCTGATTATTATGATTCTACCACAACCTTACTAGTATAGTACATGGAATAATAATGAGACTTGTGCAACAGATTTATGCTATAAAATACCTGCACTATTCATATTTTTCCAATAAACTTAATTCTGTTAAAAAGGAAATGAGAAAGGAGAGAGAGAAAGGTCTGATTCAAGACCCTGCCCTCTGCTCCATACCCCTCACAAGATGCCCACAAGCATCACTGTGCTCTGGATGGGTTTGCTTCAGCATTAGCCATATGCCAAGTCTGTGTGTCTGGCGCGTCTGCCACCTCCAGTTCCATCCATCCATCCTGTTCCAAAAGATACAATGTTATCCTTTTAATGACAAAGTCTCATTCCACTGAGTGCATTATCCTATAGCTTTTTGTCCAGTTATCTGTGGGTGGGCATTTAGGTTGTTTCCATGTTTTGACTATTGTATCTAATGCTGCTATGAACATAGGGCTGCAAGTCTTGTCAAATTAATATTTTCATAGTCTTCATTACAGAAAGAAAATCTGGTGGTTGGTTACCCAAAAATAAGAGCAGGGCAAAAGAAGGAAAGGGTTAAGAGTTGGGCACCAAAGTAAAAACCCTGGGTTGATGGTGAGGGTGGATGTTCAGCTTCATGGGACTGGGGGGGGGGGGGAGGGGATGGGACACAGTCTTTTGGTGGTGGGAATGGTGATTATGTACACTCCTATTAATTTGTAGTCATATAAATCACTGTTTAAGTAATATGAGAGGGGAAAATTGATTGAATGTCTCAAACTTTTAAAATCACAGACTAAGTCTTTTTAATATATAGGATGAGTCTTTGATATGTTGACTCTCTTAAAAACCTAGACTGGGGAGAACAGAAGCAACTGGTGGCACAGCTATATGCAAATAATGTCAAAGGACATACATTATGGTGATATTGTGTATGATACAGCAAATCCTAACAAAGGGATATTTCAAAGTTAACCCAATCACCAAATAATGTGATTATAGACATATCTATTGTCTTCTTAAACCCTAAGACAGCAGGATCCTCCCGCTTCCTTTTTAGAGCCTATATTTCCCCTAGTCCTGGAACTTATAGGGTGGGACTCACTTTACTGCATGCTTCTCTCAATTCATACCAAATGATATTCTGTCTGCCAATCCCAACCTAATCAACGCAAGGAGTACCACCTCAGTATGCTTCACTTCAGACTGTGTCCAGAGGCGTCAGGCATGGAATGTCAACCCTTAACCCTCATTACTTGGGTGAGACTTTCCTTTTATAGTATTCTCTAATTCCATTTCAGGAGGTTCACTTCCTAACAAAATCCCAAAACCTAGATATAGACCAGGTCCTGTAAGAGCATATGTTCATATGTATCTATAAATTAGGGTAAAATATATACCTGAAAGCAAAAATACACAGTCTGTAGTGAGTCAGTAAAAAGTTCATAATGAAATAGTGTCTACTTAGATACCCTCTCCTCACCTACTTCCTGTTACAGTTCTCTCACTCACTCCAAAGCTAACCTCATCAAAGCAAGGACTGCAAAAGCTGAATAAGGGCAAGAGACTGGCATACTTTAATGATAGCTCTTTAGTCACTATCAGGCCACCCCATCAGCAGGGTCCCTATTCAGAGAGTCCTGAGACTCCCAAACAGACATGATGGGCCTAGACCTCGAATAAATCCCTCTCTCCATTGTTAATGGTCATTTCTATCAGGAACAACAAAATAGACTCCTCTGTGGGCCCCCACAGGATCTTGACCTCAACTTGGATCAACAATGGCAGAGAATGTTCCATCCTCCGAAGGGAGACTGGACAGTATACTCTATGCTACACCTGAGGAAGATGGGTCCTGATATTGGGGCAGCTTGGAATGTTCCTACTTATGACCACAGAATGTGAGCTCAGATCTACAGAGATGCAGAGGTCACATAGGCTCCTAAGCTAAATATGTGCCCCAGATCAGATCAAATCAATGGGGTTTAAAGTCAACAATATTTATACACCTTTCCCATATTAGGGAACTACTCTTTTCCCTAATCCAGCTTTCTGGTCCTTCTGCCAGCCATGACATCATTTCCCCAGACAATAATTAGGATCACCTGCATATCAGATTTCAGGCTCAGGCAAAAAACAAACAAACAAACAAACAAACACTAGTATAGCCACAGACCCTTTGGAATATAACTAAAATATGCCTACTTGCTATCTACAAAATGGAGCCCCCCCCCCAACTCATCTGCACTATTCCAGCCTTTACAGGCCCAGTATTAGTCAACAATTTGCTTGGCTTTATATGTTAACTCTATTTTCAACCATCAGGTTCTAGATGCTAGCATGATGCCAACCAGACTTCCCTGGATAGACAACCCCACCAATGTGTCCCAGAGCTCCGCTTCTCCAGAGCCCTTCCCCACTAGGGAAAGAGAGAGACAGGCTGGGATTATGGATTAACCAGTCAACACCCATGTTCATCGGGGAAGCAATTACAGAAGCCAGACCTTCCACCTTCTGCATCTCACAATGACCTTGGGTCCATACTCCCAGAACAGGAAAGCTATCAAGGGAGGGGATAGGATACAGAGTTTGGGTGGTGGGAATTGTGTGGAATTATACCCCTCTTATCTTATGGTTTGGTCAATGTTTCCTTTTTATAAATTAAAAATTAAATAAAAAAAATAGAAATTTGCAAAAAAAAAAAAAGAAAAGAAAGGGTTATGGTGGTCAATATAATAGTATAAAGGGTATGAGAACTCTGGTGGTGGGTATGGTGTGACACATGTATACATTTAGAGGTGAGAGGCTATACTATCAACATATATAGAGCATTGTAAACCAATAAAGTTTTTTTTTTTTTTTTAAAAAGGACAGTGAACTTGGGCTCAGCTGTTTTTGAGTTCCTCGAGTTTTCCCACTCTAAACTCTTAAGGAAGAGACTCTTCTCCTCCTGAAGGCAGGAGGAGGTGGAGGTGGGACTCCAACTGGGAAAGCCCCTGGGGTCAACACAGTTTGTGAGAGCCAGAATATCTCTTTCCCATCTAAATGCATAGAAGTTGCTGCTGTCCAAAACATGCCTAAGAAGAAGGGCGGAAGCTGACAATATTAAGTGACTGTCAATCACTGGCAGAAAAGAGGGTCCTTGCTAAATCTGGCATCAGCTGAGGAATCTTAGTTGAAAAAAAACAACACCATTGCCTTCCTTGTGAGGGAGGCCTAATCCTTACTTTGCCTGAGAGGATTACTGGGTCTTAGAAGGAAACTCGCATGCATTTTTTTTTAAACTCATGCCAACTGCATTTGTGTACACAATATCCAAGATTTGTTCTGCTTTTTAGGGTAGATGATAGACATTCCATGCTACTTAAGAGCCTCGAAATCTCAGGCCTAAATATCTCCAACCTTTGCTGTTATCCAAAGGGGGACCTGTCGCCCAAGCTTCCTCCAGCTGTGGATAATCTAAAATTCTTTAGAAACAGTTTAAATGGAAGACAAGACACCAAATGCTGCCAATTTGTGGTAAAGGAACTGCTCACAGTTTACAATGTATCTTTCCGAGGTGCCTGTATATGGTTCCATGGGATGAGTGCTACCCATGCCCAGCAATTTCCTTTCCTTTGGTTGCTAAAGGGCTAATGCAACAGGAAGTATTTTGTTTTAAGGTACCCATGTCCCTGCCCACCCTCATACACTATCCTCTCCTCTCCAAAAGAATCAGGGATCCACTGACACACAGATCTCCCTCCTACTTACATTACAGCTACATCACAATCCCTTTGTGATTTTATTGGGTTGTCCAGAAAGTCACCACTGATTTTTATGTAGAAAAATACATCATGACTTTCCCAACAACCCAATAAAACATCCTATGCTGAAAATGAATAAACATCTGGGTGTATGGATTGACCTGTCAACATCTGTGTTCAGTGGGGAAGCAACTACAGAAGCCAGACCTTCCACCTTCTGCAGCCCATAATGACCCTGGGTCCATACTCCCAGAGGGATAAAGAATAGGAAAGCTATCAGGGGAGGGGATGGGATATGGAGTTCTGATGATGGGAATTGTGTGGAGTTGTACCCCTCTTATCCTATGGTTTTGTCAATGTTTCCTTTTTGCAAATAAAATTAAAAAAAAGAAAAATGAATAAACATAATTAATGAACATCTTCACTTAGGCCAGAATATTCTTAGGTACAGTTCAGAATATTCACCCAATTAGATCCTGGAATATGATGGCAGAGGAGGACCTAAGGGGGAGTTGAATTGTTATGTGGAAAGCTGGGAAATGTTATGCGTGTACAAACTAGTGTATTTTACTGTCAACTGTAAACCACTTCTTCTTCTTCTAGCGTTTGCCCTTCTTCCGTAGCCAGTTAACAGCATCAGGTTGAGCCTGATATAAAGTTTTGAGACCTCCTTTGAATCTGGAGAGGTGGCAGTCGTTGACTATGTGGGTCATAGTCTGTCTGTAGCCGCAGGGGCAGTTTGGGTCGTGTAAACCACTAATCCCCCAATAAAGACATTTTTTTAAAAAAAAGGATATTCACCTCAGTCTGCAGTTGGGCAAAATCATTCAAAACAAAGGCACTCTCACTCTCAGGCAGAAGTTGAAAAACAAGGTCAGAAAAGAAAACACAAGTAGAACCTGAAATGGAATTGACATATTGCACCCAGGTAAAAGACTCTGAGGTGGGTGGGTGGGGAGAATACAGATCCATGAAGGATGATAAATGACATAGTGGGGGTTGTATTGTTAAATGGGAAACTGGGGAATGCTATGGATGTACAAACTATTGTATTTACTGTTGAATGTAAAACATTAATTCCCCAATAAAGAAATAAATTAAAAAAAAAGACAAAGTCTATTTCATAACAAAAATGACATGCAGTGTATTGCATAATGTACTGAAAAGTGAAAATCAGACACATGACTTTTCCACCATAGTGAAGTGAACCCATCATAACTCAGGGACCCTCTATATATAACAAAGTAGGGCTGACAAAATCAATGTCTTTAGTTTAAAACAACGGTCTCAAGACATCATTTCATAATATTATAGGGCCAAGAGTCAGCTTCCATGTGCCTTGCCACGCATGCAGTCCAGGCTGAAGTCCCAGCACTACATGGGAAGTGCTATGGAATGGGAGGAAACTCTAGTGCTGTGCTGTTTTTGTGTCTCTATTTGAATGAAAAAAGCCATTCAGAGTAGTGAAACTGCACATGTGAGGCCCCAGCCCCAACTCTGCAAATAAAAATATTATAAATTGTAAGTTGTAAAGGCCAACATAGATGCCAAAGTATGTATTCTACATGACAAATTTAATCCTCACTAATGACCCTATGAATCATTTTTCTTTCACAGAAAAGGAAGCTGAGGCATGGGGAGCTTAAATATGTTAGTTACTCAAGATCACAAAGGAAGTGGTAAAGCCAAGACCCAAGACCAGAAACACAGTAAGGCTCAGAATGTGCCCCACACATCACCCAAGGGCTCAGCTATCTGCAGGCTGAGAAATCTCTGGAAAGCAGAGATTTACATTATCCCAGGAGAGGCACTGCAATATTCCCAGTCCTTTCTTCCTTAGGAGTGATGATGTGGGCAGTTTCTGCCCTTACTATCTGGGCTGTTTCATTTCCAGTCAGGGTTGCAAGTGCTGTCTGAACTCATTCCAAATGGTCCCCACACGAGAAAGAATTTAGGCTTCCAGGCAGTATCTGCATAGTTTCAAGACACATGTCCAGCTTGTAGCGTTCTTACTCTCAACCTCAGGTCCCCAACCACATCCCCCAGATCCCAGTGCCTGGTCTCCCGGGCTGTGGGAGAATCTACCTATGATAACAATTCCTTTAAAACTGGAGCCTGGCCTTGTACATATGGACTAGCCCATCCATCGACACTGGACGAAGAGTCAAAGGAAAAGTGGGCAGGGAGATGAGTATTTTCTTATGACTGGGCTGAGCAGGTGCTTCTCCTGGCCTGGGCACATTGCTAAAAGAAGCCTCTGTCAGGCAGGGGTTTTATCTGGCAAATCACAAGGTGGCCAGGCTAGGAAGTACCCAGTGAGCTATGAGCTATGTATCACCCCCCACATCTCTCCTCTTACTGCATTCCCAACACACCAATCCTGAGATTGGTACAGGACTAGAGATGACAAGAAGGTACTGGATTGTGTCCCCATGTCCTGAATCCAGGGACAGAGCTGAGGCCTCCACCCCAGCCAGACCTGGCTCAGTAGGGGAGCAGGCCTCTGACACCCTGGCATTCCAGCTGCCAGCAGTGACCAGGTAACCATGGGAACAGACACAAAGAGCTGGCCCACAAAATGAAGGGAGAGAGGCTGCGGTGATGGCAAAGAGGCAAGAGAGGGACTCCCTGCCACAGTCCAGTGATTCTCCTGACTTGGGCCAGGCATAACTATTGTGAGTGGGATGCAAACAAAGAGGAGCTCATCCAGGGCAAAGCAGCCTGGGAGGGTCAGAGACAGACTGCCAGGATCCTTGTGAGTTCACCAGATTTCCTTCTCTGTATCAGAGAACAGAGCCCTCAGAGTTTTATTTGCCAGAGCTTTTATCCTGAGATAACTACACTGATGGAGGAAGAACTGGTACACTGGCCAGGAAGATAGTGCAGCACTGGTGCACCAAACTTTTCCTGACTGAGGTTTACAAGTCCCAGGCACCACCAAAAGCCAGAACTGAGTAGTGCTCTGGTGCCTTGGTCTCACTCTAAAAATGGAAAAAAAATCTTTTTTTAAAAAAATCTAGTGCATAATGACAATGCTTCACATACACAGTTGCAAGAATACTTTGCAAAGGGCTCCTCTGCACCCACCCCCAGGCCTCAGTCAATTGCCTCTAGTGGTGCAAACTCTGTGGCCTGGAGGCTGCTTGGGTGCATCTGTAACAGCACATGGAGGCTGTGGAAACAGTCCTGCAGTCTTGGATGTCCAGCTGCACTGCACAGCAGACACCTGTATATACACCAAATTTGGACTTGGAGGGGCAAAGAGGGAAGGTTCACACATTCATTGAACTAGCTCCCACCTCCCAAGCCCCCAGAAATATATCTGTACAGTGTTTTTAATAAAATGGTCAATGTGGGGGAGTCGGGTATCTCCTTTTTATAAATAAAATGTCTCCTTTTATAAATAAAAAATTTAAATAAAAAAAAATACCTTTGCTGATAGTTTACTTTTCCTGATAGTTTACTTTTCCTGACAAGGCTCCAGAGTACTTTTTTAAAATTAATTTACTTATTTATTCATTAATGAGCAAAACACAGAAGAAAGACAGAACCAGAGTGTCACTGTGGCACATGTGATAACAGGAACTGAATTTTGGATCTCAGGCTTATGAGTCCAATACTTTGAGCCACTTTGCTACCTCCAGGAGTATTCTGGCGCACATTTCTGACAATGCTTTCTCATTGGAGACCAATATTACAGCTATGTCAGCTTTGCATGAAATTCACAAAGCCTAGGCCAAACTTTGATAGGCAAACTGGTGCATTTTTTTTTTTTTTTTTTGGCCACTAGGGTTATTGCTGGGACTTGGTACCTGCATGATGATTCCGACATTCATGGTTATTTCCCCTTCCTCTTTCATTGGTAGGAGAGAGGGAGAGGGGGAGAGACCCTAGTCACATTTTGTTGTTCACAAACTGATTTTTTTTCCATTAAAGAGAGAGAGAGAGAGAGAGGTAGGCAGACCAATTGATCAGAGCACTGCTCAGTCCTGGCTTATGGTGGTGCTGGGGATTGAACCTGGGACTTCAGAGCCTCAGGCATGAAAGTATTTTAAACTACTATTCTGCTTCCCCAGCCCAACAAACTGACTTAATTGGAGTCACTGGAGTAAAGATGAAGGACAAAGTCAGAGAAGCATTCTGAGAAGCTTGGAAAAGACCTAACAAGTTCATAAGTGCCTCTACTGTATGACACCCCATCCCAGCAACAAGGTAGTTAAAGAGTCCACTGGCAGTTTAACGCATACTCAGGAGTCAACTAGTACCCCCACCAGTGTGCTCACTTGATACAGCCCACAGTGATGGTAGCAGCAGTGATTAAATCTTAAACATTAAATCTTAAAATTTTAGCTAAGAGCATCTATTAAGAACTTCAGTCGAGAAGTGAGATCTTGTTGGGTTCCAACCCTGACACGCCCATGCCCTCACTCAGCAAACTATCTGATCTCTTGTGTGTTTTGAGGTTTCTTTACCTTTAAGGGGGTTAATAATAATACCTACTGCTTAACAATGTGAGGAAGACACCAACAGAATTTAGACACTTTTACCTCTACGAACATAGAAATTAACAGTTCCAGCTAACTTGGTTTTTATGCATATTTTGCCAACTACTTTTTTTTTTTTTAACCAGAGCACTGTTCAGCTCTGGCTTGTGGTGGTGCAGGGGATTGAACCTGGGACTTTGGAGTCTGTTTGCTTAACCATTATGCTATCTACCCTCCACCCCAATTGCTTCTTATAACAGCCTAAATCTGATATTAAGTCCTCTTTCAAGGTATGATCAGATTTGCAGATGAGGAAACTCAAGCTTAGAGAAATGAAAAACTTGGATGTGGTCTGATGGAACAGTTCACTTGGACAGTGCCCTACTTTGCCATGCATGAGACCCTGGTTTGAGTCCCAGCCCACACTGCATAGAAGGTAGTTTCAGTGCTGTCATCTCTTTCACTCTCTCTGCCTCTGTGTTAAAAGGAGGAGGAGAACAAGGAGGAGGAGGAGGAGAACAACAACAACAGGACTGAAGTCCCTAGAACATTCGAGAGCTCAGATTCAAACCTAAGGTTGTCCTGTCTGACCTTTCTACTACATTATACTGCCTTTATTATGATTTTCATGATTTTAAGAACAAGAAAAAACTGATTTTTAACAAAATAGCACCAATAATAAGAAACTGGATTTTAAACTAAACTCCAAATAGAAGACTTTTAGAAAAGAAGGTCAAGACCAGATTGGGGAGAGCTCTCAGCAGTAAAAGGCGAGACATGTATGCCTACTAAAGTCCCAGGTTCAATACCCAGCACCTCATTTACCAGAGCTGAGTGGTGCTCTAGTGTTTCTGACTCCATTTCTATAAAAATATGTTGGGGGCTGGGTGGTGGCACAGCGGGTTAAGTGCACATGGTACAAAGGGCAAGGACTACAGTAAGAATCCCAGTTTGAGCCCCCGGCTCCCCACCTGCAGGGGCGTCACTTTACAAGCAGTGAAACAGGTCTGCAGGTGTCTATCTTTCTCTCATCTTCCCCTCCTCTCTCGATTTCTCTCTGTCCTATCCAACAATGACAGCAATAACAGAAACAAGGGCCACAAAGACAACAAAATGGGAAAAATAGCCTCCAGGGAAGGCTGGGAGTATGGATTGGGCAGGCTGGGAGTATGGATCAACCAGTCAACGCCCATGTTCAGCGGGGAAGCAATTACAGAAGCCAAACCTTCCACTTTCTGCATCCCACAATGACCTTGGGTCCCTACTCCCAGAGAGATAATGAACAGGAAAGGTATCAGGGGAGGGGAGGGGATGGGGAGATCTGGTGGTGAGAATTGTGTGGATTTCTAACCCTCTTGTCCTATGGTTTTGTTAATGCCTCCTTTTTTTTTTTTTATAAATAAATAAAGGAAAAATAGCCTCCAGGAGCAGTGTAATGCAGGCACAGAGTCACAGCATAAATTTGGAGACAAAAAAAAAGTTGATTTTAAAAAACAAAAGATATAGTAGTGGGGGAGGGGTGCTAGCTTTAGCTAGAAAAGAAATGAAATGGACCCAGGTTCCCACTCATTATTGAATTCCCAAAGGCTGATGATACATTCTCAGTTAATATTTGACAGATGTTTTCTGAATGAATTAAACCAACCCCAGAATAAAATGGCTCTGCTGGACTTGGCAAAGTATATAATGTCTTTCCCAAACATACTGAATTTTAACACTTGAAGTTTAACCAATGGAGTGAGAGCTATTATTATATTTACCATCTGTCAAATATATTTTACTGAAAGCCTACATTATATTATTTGTTCCTTTAAAGGACATAACACCACTGGGGCCAAGTGGTGGTGCTCCAGTTGAGTGTGTATATCACCCATAACCACGTCCCTGGTCCCCATCTGCTGAGGGAAATCTTCACAAGCACAAGTGGTGAAGCAGTGCTGCACGTGTTTTTCTCTCTGTTTCCCCACCCCCACCCCCACCCCCACCCCCTCCACTCAATTTCTCTCTGTCCTATCAAATAAAAGAGGGGGAAAATGGTCTCTTGGAGCAGTGGATTCATTGTACAAGCACTGAGCCCCAGTCATAAACCTGGTGGCAATAAAAAAGGGGGGGGGGGCACAATATTGATTTGTTATAGACACCAAGAGGTTTTTTTCTACTTAAGCTGTTGGCAAGAGAATGTATTAGGTGAACCTTTCACCTGGCTTCCCAGAAGATGCTTTCAAGCCTAGCTGGGAGTTGAATTCCAACTATCATTAGGGAGTCCTCCAAAAAAGAAGGTTTTGCCAAGTGGGAATTTCCTCTTTGAGGTTTATACCTCTGTTGGCAAAACCACACCCCAGTGATACTGTCATCCAGTAGACTTAAAAACTTTACATTTAACTTTCCTACAATCTCAAAAAAAAAAAAAAAGGACCCATTAAAACAGAAATGCACAATGCCAAGCATATCAGTTAATGCTATAAGATCCCTGAAAAGCTTGGGAGAAAATGAGAGAACTTTCCACAGCAACTTCAATGATTTTTACTGTCCACACCAAAGCCACATACTGTATTTATCACAGTTTATGGAGTTATTGGCTGACATTTACTGAGTTCTTACTAAGCTAAATACTTCATAATCTAACTCAATCCCCACAAGATCCTGGGGAAGCTATTTTAGTATTGTTCCAGGACAATAATGTCCAAATGGTCAGAGTTTTAAGAGGCATTAAGTAGGGCCTGAGAGATTGCATAATGGTTATGCAAAAGGCTTTCGTGACCGAGGCACCCCAAGTCCCAGGTTCAATCTCTCGGCATCACCATAAACCAGAGTTAAACAGTGCTATGGTGGGGATGGGAGGAGATATATTAAATAACTCAACCAAGATAATGTATACTCAAGAGGCACAAATGGGAATATATGTTTGTCTATATTTACCTGTAGAACCTAACAAAACGCATTAAGTTTTAAAAAAAAAAAATTGGGGGGGGGTGCTTGGTGGTGGTGCACCTGGTTGAGTGCACATGGACCTGGGTTCAAGCCCCAGCTCCCCACCTGCAGGGGGGAAAGCTTTGCGAGTGGTGAAGCAGTGCTATAGGTGTCCACAAAATAACTTACTTGTTCACTCCTTTTGATCATTGAGTAGTATTCTTTTTTTTTTTAATATTTTATTTTATTTATTCCCTTTTGTTGCCCTTGTTGTTTTATTGTTGTAGTTATTATTGTTGTTGTCGTCGTTGTTGGATAGGACAGAGAGAAATGGAGAGAGGAGGGGAAGACAGAGAGGAGGAGAGACAGACAGACACCTGCAGACCTGCTTCACCGCCTGTAAAGCAACTCCCCTGCAGGTGGGGAGCCGGGGTTCGAACCGGGATCCTTATGCCGGTCCTTGTGCTTTGCGCCACCTGCACTTAACCCGCTGCGCTACAGCCCGACTCCCCCATTGAGTAGTATTCTATGATATTACATTTCCCTGCTGAGAGATCCAGGATTGTTTCCATTTGTCCACAATTCTGAATACAGTTGCTATGAACACAAGTTATTTTGTGGATGTTTGCTTCCATCTACCTTGGGTGAGTAGCTAGGAGTGAAAATGTTAGGTCATCAGGTTGGTATATGTTTAACTTGCCAACACACCACAGTTCTTAACCCCCCCCCCCCATTCTCAATTCCCTCAGAATGGCACTGATTTACTATTAATGTGTTTGGCTTCTCCTCTTCTGTGATAAGTTTCCTGAGGGCAAGGAACCCATAACCAGAGCCTGTGTGACCTCCCACATAGCTAATGTTAGCTGAACATTTGAATGACCCAGTGAATGACACTTGTCCATTGTCAGATGCCTTCTTCAGGCATTACCAGGGCATCAGAAAACACACTTGGCATTAACAAAGAAATAGGATAAGCGGAAGAGTGGGGGTAAGGTATGACTTATGCAGGCAAGGTGAAACATGGTCCTATCAGGGGACTCACTGCCCTGTGTTCTTTTTCCACATGACCATTCCTAGAAAGTGAATCCCTCCTGGTGATCCTGCCAGGAGCATGATGGGTAGCTATTTCTGATCAAGTGACACTGCAAAAAACAAAGGCACTGCCATTGAGGTCACACAGTGGTTAAAAATCACAGGGTAATTCTGTCAAACTGGAGGGCAGTGGAAGAAACAGCGCATGAAATCCTGCCCTGAAAGTAACCAGGGGCACAGCTGGAGAACAGGGGATCAGCCTCTGGCATATCATACACTTCTTGCTTTTAGTAAAAGGGCTACATGGTTTATACATAGAAAATGCAAAGACTGGGAGTCGGGCGGTGGCGCAGTGGGTTAAGCACATGTGGCGTGGCGCGAAGCCCAAGGACCAGCAGAAGGATCCTGGTTCAAGCCCCCGGCTCCCCACCTGCAGGGGAGTCGCTTCACAGGCGGTGAAGCAGGTCTGCAGGTGTCTGTCTTTCTCTTCTCCTCTTTGTCTCCCCTCCTCTCTCCATTTCTCTCTGTCCTATCCAACAACAATGATGACATCAATAACCATAACAATGTTAAACAACAGGGCAACAAAAGGGAAAATAAATAAATATATAAAAAAAAAGAAAATGCAAAGACCAAAAGAGATTGTTTTTGTTTGTTGTTTCTTTTGCAGAGCAAGAGCTTTCCTCAGGGCCATGGCACTCCCATGTGGCACCAGGAAACAGCTGGGCCAGGGCAAAGCTGGGACGCAAGCTGGTGGTGAGCTATCCCCACCTGCACTCAAGAATACACATTTTAGTTGTAAACAAACAAAAAAAGAATATACATTTGAGATGAGAGTATCTAGATTCATGCCCCCAGTCCCCACCTGTGGGGGAGAGGAGGGGAATGTCACAAGCATTTCTTTCTCCATCTATTTCTCTGCCTCTGTCTGAATAAAGAAGGAAAAAAAATACATTTTGAATAGCAGGTAAAGCTGTAGCCAAGGCTGGGGAAAAAGAAGTGCAATAGTAGCTGACAAGACTTGCATCCCAGAGGCCCCGGGAGCTGAGCAGTATTGAGTTAAAATAACCAAACAAAAACCTGTAGCCAGATTTAACACACAAAATAGCATCCTGAAAAGAATATTGGGTCCCAAATGAGTAAAGCTCTTGAGTACACCCTTGTTAGCTCAGAAGTTTAACACACGCAGCCCTTTCCCCATCTTTGAGATAGAATTTTTTTCTCCCGAAGTTAGTTCATTTATTTCTAATCAATGAACTTGCAAAACTTACACTGTATTCAACCTGTAACTTCTTAGAAAGTAATTAAATCATTCTGTTTTCTAACCAAAGTTAAAAACGGATTGTCAAGTGTTAGAATTGATCTTTTGGACCAACAAAGAATCTTTGTTTTCCATAAATCAGAGCAGGATTTCAGCCCCTATCAGTAGGTTCAGGTGCTCTGTCCCAGGTTCCACAGGCTGAGACTAGCTTAGGATTCCTATTTGGGGATTCTGAGGGGCTTCCTCTCTCCAGACAGCACTGCTCTGAAGCCACCCTAGACAGATGCATGTTTATCCTATTCTTCACATCTCCAGGGAAGGGAATTCTCCACAACATTCCATGGTAACCTTCTCCAGGGCTTTATCATGCACAGGGAAGTTCTGATGTAGAAACCAATAAAAATATTAATTCTGAGCCTGGTTACAAACACTGGGAAGGGGTATGTGTTTGGGCACTGTGCCTTCATGGGAGAGAAATGTATTTACAAAACAGGCTGTACAAACAGAAACCATTTGCCAGGAGCAGATGTGGGAAGTTGATTCAAGAGAAATTGCCACAATAAATTCTCTTCCATGAACCGTGAACCATCTGAATACCTTATTGTTGGTTATAACATTTTTTTTAAAGTACAACTTTATTTCCTTGTCAAGTCCTGGTTTTAACTCCTGAGCCAGATTTGTTAGCAGCTTTTAAAATGTCCCTAGTTGTAAAGTTTTCAAGTGACTAGGCTCTTAAGAAAAGCAAGGCCTTAGCTAACAGAACACATTATGTGCAACTTTACATCATCTTCCTTAGTTCTGTACACTCCACCTTTTCTGCAATAATTGTGTAACAATTTCATAGTCTGAATAAATGTAATTAGCCTTCAGAATTAATTAGAATATAAACCAAATGTCAGTGAAATGGGAGGGGGAGTCAGGTCTACAGCAGGCCAAAGGTGTTTTTAATTAGAAATAGTTTAACCTGCCTTCAAATATTAACGAATAATTTGCAATAGAAAACACACAGAAGCGTCTGTTGGATTTTCCGTTGCACCCTGGTAACTCACAGCTGCTTCTCCACGGAGTTTATAGGAATATGGGCACACACCCAGCCTTTTGGTCTCCACGCACACACGTGCACTCATGTCCACAGCAGTATTTTTTAATGAAATGCCAAAAATACATCAGTCTATCAGTTTAGATACTTCAGGATGCTGGTATTCGAATGTTAGCAACTCTCCTCCAACTCTCAGCATTGCTACCCCTCTGGCAACTAAGAATAAAGCCATGTGCCAGGTGTAATTTCACTTTCACGATTTAATCTGTGCCACATGACAGAAGCATACCCGTTTTAAAAAATTTCCCTTCAGAGTTGGAGTAAGAGGGTGGGGGTGGGGTTGGGGGCTGCGGAGAAGTACTCCCTCAAAACACATTTGGGACGTTTCTTCCAGAAAATCCAGTAAAATTAAGAAAGGCAGATCGGTCTCAACTCAGTAGGGGCCGTCGCGGGAAGTCATTTATCAAAATTAGAATGTTTCACAGATCATTTCTTCTGAAAAGTTTCCCTGCTGTCAATAATCAGCGACTCCCTTGCTCTTAGAATAGCAGTTTCTGTCCCCCTAATTATAAAAACAAAAAAAAAAGCAAAGGCCACGAGGGTCGGGAGACTCTCGGAGCGCCCCCCCCCCCCCCGGCCCCCACCAGGCTGCAGGACTTTCCCGGGTCGCGCAAGCTCTGGAATAAACAGGCTCTGGTAAGCAGGCGGCGGGGCACCGCCTGGCTCCCTCCTCCCCAGACTGCAGAGCGCCGGCCGCAGGGGCCCGACCCGAACCCCGCACTCACCATCTCCGCTCCCGGGCCTCCGCCCCCCGGTCGGCAGCCAAGTTCAAACTTCGACGCCCCGTCTCAGAGGCGGCGGGCATCGCCGGTGGGGCCCAGCCGCGCTCAACAATGGGCGGCCGCCGCGCCCTGAGCCACCGCCCGGCTCCTGCGGCCGCGCCCGCCCGGTTCTAGCGCTCGGCGGCCGGCGCGCGGGCTGGAGGGCGAACTCGCAGCGCCCGGGCCCGAGGTGCTGGGGCGCCCGCCGACCACGCCTCCCGCCCAGGCCGCGCGGGCTGGGCGCTCACCTCCAGGTAATCCACAGGAAGCCTCGGGGATTGGCCAGAGCGCTCAGGACTGGATTTGCATTTCAATGGCCGAGAAGGCTCCCCGAAGTTTGAAAACCGACACTGGGCTGGGGGCGCCTGAATGCGCGCCCCTCCACCGACCGAGTCCTCCGGCCTCGTGGGGAGACGCGGGCCGAGTCGCCCGCAGCCGCTGCTGGGTCAAATCATAGTCAGGTGTCTGCACTCCTCCTCTATTGTGAAATAAAGAGGGATCCAAAAGCAAAGTATCAACTGGGGGGTGGGGAGCAACGGGACAAAACCCTGGGCTCGCTTTTCAGGAGCTATACAGTTAGTAATCGATCAGATGAAGCATGAAGGAAGGAAGGTAAAAAGTTCACAGTTAAAAAAAAAAAAACCCGCTCACATTACAAGGAAAATAACCATTGTTCAGTTTGTCCTTTCTCGGCACAGGGCAATGGGGGGGGGGGTGCGCCACTTATTTCCTTGAGCATCATCTCTGGATGAGGGACAGGTGAGGGTTTCAGCAGCTTTGACTGCCACCTCTCCTTTTTGATACAGCTTTGCAAACTTTGTGGGTCTTAGACAACATACACATTTGCATTTGCTTTGCAGTTAGCCCCCTTAAAATTCTTGAGGAGGGCATGATGCCACACTGTTTTAGCTTTCTTCAAAGGCCCTTCCAGCCTCTCTCCATGGCGCTGAGGTGTTTTTCCTTGAAGAGGACCTTGCTTAATTACTTTCACATGTCATCTCCAGCGATTTAAATAACAGTCAGGTTAGAAGCTGACTTGATTGCCTCTCACTCAAGCAGAATCCCTGTTGTTAAATCTCAGGTTTTACATTTAAGGTAATAAATACACTTGCGGACTCAAAGAAGGGAATGCCTAATTAGGTCGGAACTAGAAGCCTCAGTTCCTGAAGAGCTGATAACCATTTTTTCCTTTATTTGGTTGTGCCTTTTGTTATACAATGGCTGAATGCGGGAACATTCTCAGCAGCAATAATCACTGAATAAACCACCTTACAAAAATCTTCCTGGAGGGAACTACTGCCACCACCACCTTATCTCCCCCCCCCTTAAAATTGTACTTTCTTTTCAATATAGCACAAGGATGTGTAAACACACACCTAACCATGGACTCCTGCACACTTTGCTGCTAGGCATCAGAAATGGAGAGGCTCAAGTTGCTGTTCTGTGGGGATCTGGTTTTGTTGCTGCCAATAGTGACGCTGAGAACATAAGCTTTAAAGAAGTGGTCAGCCCTTATAGCTTAGAAAGCACATGGCTGCTCCCACCATATTGAGGAAATAATAAGTATTAACTGAAGGATACAGCCAGGAGCCCTGTGGGTAGTATAGATAAGGCCTCTCTCAGCTGCTTCTTTATCTTGTTTTCTAAGAGCTCAGGGTCAGGTGAAATCTTATAAGGGTGGAACAGAAACCTTGATTCCTGTGTGAAGCATCACTTCAAATTGGTGATTAAAAGCACATGCTGGCTCCAAGTATTACCACCCACACAACCTGCATTTAGACATGTGAAACCCATCACTATGACAAAAATCCCCAGGCTTCTATTTTGCTACAGACTCTGGGGGGTGGGGGTGGAAATCCTTTATATTGTGGCTGTAATTTAAGGGCATTGCCAGATATTTGTAGATGAAAACAACTTGTCTTACGGATTCAAAGGGGTGACTCAAAGACATCTCAGCAGCAATTTAAAATTATGCTCAACTTCCTTTATTCAAGAGCAAGCTTTCTCACCTGATGCCACCTCGGTGGTACTCCTTTTGCACATGGTTCACCCTTTCCTTTATGAAATGTGACTGAGAAATGACCTTAGCACAGTGTAGAGAGCCACTTATCAAAGCTGTTTTCAGTAAAGGCACAGCATCCTCTAGTTTAAGATTGAGCCTCAAAATGGTGCTTCATACTGGAATCCAAACCATTTTACTTAAAAGAAAAAAGAAGCTGTATTTTTTATTAAGATATACAGCTTTAAAAATGCTAACCTCTTTTATGAGGAGGCAGTAAATTGGAAAAAGAGCACACTGCCTGCTCCTGGGGACAAGGGCATGCATGGCCAGTCAGGAACCTGCTGTTTGCATGCTTTTCTCTTTGTTTAAGGTCAAGATTCTTTTTTTTTTTTTTAACATCCTTACTGAGATATAATTAACATACCATAAAATTTACACTTTGGTGGGCCAGGAGGTGACGCAGTGATAAAGCTTTGGACTCTCAAGCAGGAGGTCCTGAGTTTGATCTACGGCAGCACATGTGCCAGAGTGATATCTGGTTCTTTCTCTCTCCTCCTATTTTTCTCATTAATAAATAAAATCTCATTAATAAATCTCATTAATAAATCTCATTAATAAACAAAATTTTTAAAATTTACACTTTGAAAGAGCCAGTCCCACCACCCTGGCCCATACCTTCTCTGATGGCAGGAGTGGGGTGGGGTGGGGGAGCACTGAAATCTAGACTAGAGTAAATCCTTGGGGGCAGGGTGTAATACAGACCACCTGGACAGACACAGCAGAGTGAGGTGTGGGCAGTGCACTGGGGTGGTGTTAAGAGAGGGGTCTGGAGTCAAGAAGAAAAGAGGTAAAAGCTCGGGCAAGGCCAGCCACCAGTACAGTAACTTCATGCATTCAGGGGGCCAAATCATTTTCTCTGATATGGAAATAGTTCAACTGGTAGAGTTTTGGACTTGCATGTCTGAAGTTCCCAGGTTTGATCCCTGGCACCACATATATCAGTGATGCTCTTAGTCTCTCTCCTTTTCTCTGTTTTATGTGAAACTTTCTCTTTCATATATAAAAATCTTTCAAGTTGCTACTCCTTACATCTCTTAAGTATTCCAACCTACAGATCCAAATTTCAGTTTGACATAAATATGATAACCTAAAAAGAATTACTATGACAGTGAATGAGACTGCTAATTGAGGATCTAGTTTAATTTAGAATGTATGATTCAACAGTCTGAGAAGTAGCATTGTGGATAAAAACATCGGATTCAAAAGCTGGAGGCAGCACAAGTGTCAGTGATACTCTGGTTTTTCTCTCCCCCTCTTTTTCTCATTAATAAATCTCAAGAAGAAGGAAGAAGGAGAGGAAGAGGAGGAGGAAACTATCTTTTGAATTAATTTTTATTAGACTTACAGATATAATTAATTATATATTTCAAGAAATAATATCTAACTCAGACATGATGTGTGATCTCAATTTTTTAGAAACCACTTATTTTCTATATTACAGTAGTATAGTTTTGCAAAATATGTTGTACCTCAAATATATTATTGATATTACTAGTAGTAGTAGTAGTTGCTGTTTTAGTATTAGTATTATTAATTTTAGTCACCACCAAGGTTATTGCAGGAGCTTAGTGCCTACACGATGAACCCACCACTCCTGGTAGTCATTTTACCCTCCCCTTTTTTTTGTACTTCAAATATTAAACTAGAAATAAATTATTAAAAAAATAAAAAATAAAAATAAAATATTAAACTAGATTCCATATTCCACCTAGAAATAGTCTGTCATTGAACTTTCTTTTCTTTTCTTTTCTTTTCTTTCCTTTTCTTTTCTCTTTTCCAAAGCACTAATCAGCTCTGGCTTATGGTGTTGCTGGAGATTGAATTTGGGGCCTTTGGTGCCTCAGGCATGAAAGTCTTTTTGCAATAACCATTATGATAGCTTCCACAGCCCTTTCATTACTTCTAACCTATTCAGTCTGGCATCCCTTCTAGTATTCCACATAAAGTTTTCATGTGAAAAATCCAACTACTGGGGGCCTGGTGGTACACACCTGGTTGAGCACATACTACAATGCACAAGGACACTGGTTCAAGGCCTCAGTCCCTACCTGCAGGGGGAAAGCTTTGTGAGTGGTGAAGTAGTACTGTAAGGTGTCTCTCCACGTTCTCCCTTTCTATCTCCCCCTACCATCTCGATTTCTGGCCGTTTCTATCCAGTAAGTAAAAATAATTTAAAAAAAATTAAAGATTAAAAAAATCAAGCTATTTCCCTCCAAGTTTATTGAAGGGGCTCAGTGTGGGCACTATGAGTCCATAGCTCCTGGCAGACTTTTTTTTTTTTTCCATTTTATTCAATAGAACCAAAATAAATTGAGAGGGAAGGAGGAGATAGGGAAAGAAAGACACATGCAGACCTGCTTCACCAGTTGTGAAGCGTCCCTCACTGCATGTGGGGAGTAGGGGCTCTAATCCTGGGTCTTTGCATGGGTCTTTGAGCATAGCAGTATGTGTGTTTAACTCAGTGCAAAAAATCAAGCTATCTGAAACATCAGTATATTGTTAATAGTAATGGTAACCACAACTTACTCTTGTTACCACCACATAATACATTCTAAGATTTATCTTTCCTCTTTATAATGTTGACACTTCAGAAAAATAATGCCAGTACTTTCTGAATAATGAAAATCAGTTCTCTGAGCTGTTGAATAGCCAATATAAATAATGTGCAACAAGGAAACAACACAATTAGATAAAGGGGGAGAATATCAGAAAGAACACATGCTGTGCCTCTTCTCAAATGGGCTATTTGATTTAGTGTGAATATTATATAGTTTTAGACATAATAATCACTTTAATAATTATTCAATGTCTTTAACCACTCACAGCAAAATATGAAAAGAAGTGAACAAGTTTCCTAGTAAGTAAAAAGTTAAAATGAAAATTTGAAGGAAATACATTTAAGACCGTTCCAAACTGGAGAGATAATTTATTTCAGTAAGTGGCAAATGAATGAAACTTTATTATTTCTCTCAACTTCTCAGAATTATCTAGTCTCTTCAACTACCATGTTATCCCTCTATCACTGTCCTTTCCTATAAATGGCCCAGCAACCTTCTACCTCCTTTGAACCGATATGTTCCTCTCCCTCCTTATTTTAGGCATCCTCTGTTGTTGGTAATTGACTAATATTGACAAGGGTACGTCCATGTTTTCTATTGTTCTTTGAAGCCCAAGAATAAGGGTTCCAAGTAAGGATCTTTAAGGAAACTGTTATCCAATTTTCCACTCCAAATTATGCAAAGGTAAGAGGAGGAGAGGGTAGAGAGTTAAGTAGGAAAAAGGTCATTTACAATTTGTATCACTACACGCATCTATGTTAGTCCAGCATTCAGTTACAGTGTGTGTGGCTTAGTGGGTCAGATTTGGCATTCTGCATCAAATCTGTGTAGGTATGAACGGAAGTAAAAAGAAATAACTTCAAAAGGTGAGGGTGATTAGGAAATGTTTGTCCTCAAAGAAATGTCATTTTCAATTTTATTAAGTCAGTGTTTAAGTAAGTTACTCAGGTCAGTAGCTTCAAATCATTAAAGAGACAGGCTTGACAGTACCTCTTTGGAAAGTATTTTCCTCTCTCTCCCTCTCCCCCTCCTTCTTTTTTTTTTTGGGGGGGGAGACACAATAACCTTTATTTCCATTTTATTTTATTTCATTTTTTAAATCAGAGAACTGCTCAGCTACGGCTTATAGTGCTTCCAGGGATTGAACCTAGGACCTCAGAGCCTCAGGATAAAAGTCTCTTGCACAACCATCATGCTGCCTCATTGGCTCAGAAAATGTTGGTTTAAAGATTAGAAATTCATTCTGGAAACTGGAAGCTGACTAAATGTTCACACAGAAAATGGTTAAATTGTGAAACCAAAAGACAAAAATGTGAAGCATATCATGCAGCATTTAAAAGGAATGAGGGGTCTGAAGGTATTATAGAAGTGACATACCAGATGTCCAATCCTGAGAACCCAAAAGTCATAGGTTCAGTACCCAGCACCACCATAGACCAGAGATGCTGAATAGTACTCTGGTTCTCTCTCTCTCTCTCATGAATCTGCAATATTCCAGCTTTTAGGTTCATGATTAGTCAATAATTTGTTTGGCTTTATATGTTAACTCTTTTTTCAGCTACCAGGTTCCAGATGCTACCATGATGCCAAATGGAATTCCCTAGGCAGACAACCCCACCAATGTGTCCTGGAGCCCCACATCCCCAGAGCCCCACCTCACTATGGAAAGAGAGAGACAGAATGGGGAAAGTCTGCCAACCTGCCAACGCCCATGTTCAGTGGGGAAGAAATTACAGAAGCCAAACCTTCTACCTCTTGATCCTCATAATGACCCTGGGTCTGTACTCCCAGAGGGATAAAGAATAGGAAAGCTATCAGGGGAGAGGATGGGCTATGGAGTTCTGGTGGTGGGAACTGTGTGGAATTGTACCCCTCTTATCTTATGGTTTTTGTCAGTGTTTCTTTTTTTTTTTTTAATGAATTCTTTTTATTTATTTATTTATTTTCCCTTTTGTTGCCCTTGTTGGTTTTTTTTTATTGTTGTTGTTGTTATTGATGATGTTGTTGTTGGATAGGATAGAGGGAAATGGAGAGAGGAGGGCAAGACAGAGAGGGGGAGAGATAGATAGACACCTGCAGACCTGCTTCACCTCTTGTGAAGCGAGTCCCCTGCAGGTGGGGAGCCGGGGGCTGGAACTGGGATCGTTATCCGGTCCTAGCTCTTCATGCCACGTGCGCTTAACCCACTGCGCTACCACCCGACTCCCAGTGTTTCCTTTTTATAAATAAAAAAAATTTTTTAAGAAAATAAATTTAAAAAATTAAAAAGAAAGATAACAGGAAAGAGGGAGATTTTATGTAGTGACAAGCACAAGCAGTTACATTTGTAAGTGAAACACTTCTATAGACACATTACATACACTATGTATGTGTTTTTCATGTGTACATCTAGAAAATAAACTAGAAAGAAATGCTGTACTATTCCTGGGGAGTGGAAAATAACACTGAAGGATGACTATAAATTTATCTTTTAAATTCTTTTATAGATTTTGGATATTTAAAAAGTAATGATTTACTTTTTGAAATAAATGCATTCAATCAATATTTTAATACTTAGAATACTTCCTGTGTTCTGAGATATTTTGACCAAATAAGTTATCTTTGATTAGCTCAACATTTTACTCTCTGTCCACCCTTTCTTCTCACTTTCTCGTGCTAAATTTGTAATCCAGTAAAACAATGAAGAAATAAAGTTCACATCCCAAACTTAAGAGTTATCACACTTTGAGGTGAATTAAATTTCCTGAATGCCTGGCACTTCAAGATTAATATGGAAAGAGAAAGAAAATAAAAAGTTATGAAGAAAGAGGAACAAAAGAGGTGAAGAAGGCAGTGGAGAAACAAAAAGAAGAGAGTGGATTGAAGGTAAATAAAAAGAGGTAAAGCAGAAGAGAGAATAGAAAAAGTAAAATCAAACTCCTACAAACAGAAAATGTACTTGAACATGTATGTTAAAGGCACATACAGCAAGCTGTTAAAAGTTACCCGGGGGAGGTGAGGGGAGAAATGTTAATTTTATCCTTTTACTTTTATGTGTTGTAATGTCTGTTACAACCTCAAATAAGAAAATGCTTAAAAACAAAACACATTGTGAGTGGTAAGATAGCTCACCTGGGAAGGTGTCTGCCTTGTCATGTGGGCACACAGGTTCTTTTGAGCCCAGGCTCATTGGGAGAAGCTTCAGTGTTGTGATGTCTTACCCTCTCTCTCTCTCTCTCTCTCCATCTGTCTCTCTGTTTCTCTCTCTGACCTGGAGTGGTGAAGCCCCAGTGATGACAAGGCCAAAACAAGAAAAAAATAGATAAAACACATTGGTGTGAATAATAATAATATAATAATAAAGAACTTGCCTTTGAGTATAGCTGGGATATGCCCACTGAAAGCCTTTACCCTTCACCTGGATGCGTGATTTCATAAATGTGAGACCTGTTATCACACATGTTTATGTAATAATGGATAACAAGAGCATTCAGACAAATATTTATTAGATGTGAAATTCCAGAAGAAGTTATCGGATTTCTGCCTCACCAGTATCTTGGATGGCAACATCTAGAAAGTAAAAATCAAATAGGTGTGACTTGCATTGGCTGATAACAAGTGTCTACTACTCTGGTCACTGCTTACATCTGTTTGTGATCCTCACTTGTAATATTTATACACAAGGATTAACTTCTATACCTACAGTAGACTGGCAATTTGATGTAAGGTGAGTTCACTTATGTGCATGACTTAGGTAATATCAAAATTCCAGGGTCCACTGACAGAAAAGTTGACGCAAGATTACTATTTTTAAATTTGTTTTATTATCTTTATTTATTGGTTAGAGACTGCCAGAAAGTGAGAGGGAAGGGGGTGATAGAGAGGGAGAGAGACAGACACCTGTAGCCCTGCTTCACCATTTGTGAAGCTTTCCCCCTGCAGGTGGGGACCGGGGGCTTGAACCTGGGTCCTAGTGCACTGTAACATGTTTGCTCAACCAGGTGCACCACCACCCGGCCCCTGACAGAATATTATTTAGGAAATTTCAGAATAGTTTAAGGGTAGGAAAGTTTCGGGGGCGGGCGGTAGCACAGTGGGTTAAAGGCTAATGACACACGCAAAGTGCAAGGACCAGCTTAAGGATACCAGTTCGAGTCCCCAGCTCTTCACCTGTGGGGCAGGGGTTGCTTCACAAGTAGTGAAGCAGGTCTGCAGGTGTCTATCTTTCTCTCCCCCTCTCTGTCTTCCCCTCCTCTCTCGATTTCTCTCTGTCCTGTCCAACAACGATGCCAGCAGTACCAACAACAACTATAAACAACAAGGGCAACAAAAGGGAAAAAAAAATAAGACTCCAGGAGCAGTGGGTTTGTAGTGTAGGCACCGAGTCCCAGCAATAACCCTGGAGGCTAAAAAAGAAAAGTTTCCTATTTTTCCTTTCTCTCTCTTTGACTCATTCCAATTCCAATTCTACCCACTGAGTTGTGCTAGGCTATATTGGGGACATAGTTTGGTGGGGAGATCAGATGTCCACAGAAATGGCCTGGTGCCCTGTGGTATGAACACTGTGATGTCCTAGAGCATGCACAGAACTCCATGCTGGCCAGCAGTGTTTGAGGTTAATTGATCCCACCAAGCCTCAGTTTTTCCACTGTAACCTAAGAATAATTATACCACCCTCAGGTTTCTGTGATGGTGCTATCAGTTAAACACTGAGTGAGGGTGGGGGGTGGCGAGAGGAGGAGTAATAGTGATAATAGTTCCTATTCGTCCCACTGAACTTCCTCATAGTCTTGTTTTTCCTCCCAGTGGATGTTATTCATTGACTTGAAAGGATGACTCAGCAAAACACCTATAACACGTGAATGAGGTTGGGCCGTAGCTCAACCAGCAGAGTGTACATGTTATTATATACAAGGATCTGGGTTCAAGACTCTGTCCTTAGCTGGAAGGGATAAGCTTTATGAGTGGTGAAGCAGTACTGCAGGTATGTTTTTTTCTATCTCACTCTCAATCTCCCCTTCTTTCTCAATTTCTGTCTCTATAAATTAGAGAGAAAGGGAGAAAAGAAGAAAGAAAAAGAGTCACAGAGAGTGATGGAGTTGTCTTGCAGGCACCAAGCCCCACCTGTCACTCTGGTAGAATTATTTCAAAAAATAATGAAAATAAAATAAATGATTTAAGTGCAGGACTTAGGGTTTGGAAGATTGTTCAACTAGTGGTGTAGCTTTTCTTTCCAGCAGACATCACAATTTTGTAGACTGAATGAAGGAAAACAAGAAGAGTTAAAAGGGAAGTGAAGGGGAGTATGAAGTTGGACTGGGGCAAGAGGCTTCAAGATTTGAGAGCAGATATTACATGCTCCCTAAGCCCAAGCACCAATTTAGTGAGCTGGCTTAGTCCCAGAGCTACTGGAACTCATCACAGAGCAGCAAAGTGATGTCCTGGGGGGATGGCTAGGTAGGAGAGAGTTAGATGCTTCCCAATATTCCTCCCCACCCAAAGTGGCTTAGGAGAGGCTGAATGTGCATGGAAAAGCCAAAAACACTGAGCTCTTCTTATCCACTGCCTTCAGATTTAGATAGCTGGGATGGTGAGCAGACATACCAGCATGGGGAGATGGTGACTTTGAAGCCAAAACTACTACCTCCCTACAATATGCACCATATGTACACACACCCTTATGGACTCTGCCTAAGCCCTCACTGCACAGCTGTATCTCCAGGAACTGGAGGAGCTTGGGAATTAGGTGACAGTAACTTCCTGTCTGTAGCTGCTTGAGGCCTCAACATAAAGGTCAGCTTGTAAGAGAGGAACAGTTAAGAGTCCTTCCACCATTGTCTTTGTGGCTCAATACTTGTGCCAAACACTGTTAACATGTGAGCAGATTTAATGTTGAGTTATATCTCTCTGTGTGCTAGTAGAAGACAGAGGAAAGAATATAAGGAAGAGTGGAGAGGTGTTTGAGAGGGGTTCTGAAGATGATGTGTGTTTACCGAGTGAGAGGAGGAGGAAAAGCTCAGGCAACTAAATCTGAAGATTGAGAAGCATTGAATAGCACAGGCCTGTTGGGGGAAATGCAGGTAAGATAGCTAGAGCATGGCAGACATAGACAGAAAGGCAGATGACAGAAGCAGGCCTTTGGTTCACCTTCAGGATTTACTCTTGATCTTGTAGGCAAGAAGAACCACTGAAGGTTTCACACCAGTGTTGTGATAGATTAACATCTTTAAGAAGTCATATGATGACACATGGTGGATGAATGGAGTGGGGTAGGTGGGTTCACTGATGTTGGTCATACTGCCTTGTCACTGAAGTGGCCAATTTTGCAGCGGTGCTCAGAGTGAGGGACCAAAGACCTAAACATGGATCCTGGTTGTAGCACCTATTATGAGACCTTGGTCAGGTCCCTGCTCCGTGAAGCTGTTTCCTTATCAATGCAGCGAGATAAAAGATGGAACCTGAACCATAGGGTTACTAGAGTTTTCCAGGCAATATTTCATACAAAGTTCTTAGAATGGGAGCTGCTTCTTGAAAGGAAGTGCCGATTGAACTCTAGCTCTGATTAACTAGGCTATACTTAAAATAATGACTAACTTTGTATGGGGCAGCAACAGTGATCACACAGAGAACCATGGCAAAATCTTCCAACTCAGAGAATTCATTTACATTGTGGTCACCAAGCACAATTCCAGTGATGAAAGTCTGCTTTGTGATTTCACTTGTGAAAGTTACAGGTGATGCTGACATTCAAACAGCTAAACCTCAATCACTTAAAAGTGATGGTTGCTTTTTGTGCTGGAGTGTTTCCTTTTCAACCCTGAAGCTCTGAGAAGGGTATGTTTTCAGAAGAAGGTGAAGCATTCTTGGCATGTGAAGGGCATGACATGGACAGACTCTTTGATGAAGACAGGTGGTCAAGGATACAGTGAGTACTGGCAATGCTTAGAGTCCTGAAAGGTGAAACACTACGAGCAACAGGTCTCCAACCAGCATGGGTTCAACTGGAGTGCATTCAAATCCCAAGATGTCCTTGTCACAGGGAGATGTACACAGGGAAAGCGGGGAGGTGCTGTGTGCCAGGGCAGACAGGGTCCAGCCAGCCAGCATTCTCAGTCTAATTAACCTGCGCCCAAATGCAGGTGTGACTATCACCTTTTGTCCAGGAAAGTATCTGAATTACCAATATCTGAGAAGCAAATGAATTGGGATGGACTAAGATCTTTTCTGAGACCATAGTCTGATATATTCTGATGGAAGCTCTTATTTTTCACTCCAGAAAAACATTCATGTTTCTGAAGATACAGGTGAGGATCAGTAAGTATTTGGTGGAAGATGGGAGTGGAATTCAGCTCAATTCCTACCACTGGTTTGCAGTTTCCACTTGAACAAAAATTGCTCCCATTATCTGAGCACCTACATGATTATTAGTCCAGAGGAGTCACTGAGACAGAGGAGGAGATGAAAGATAAAAGGTGACTGGAGAGATATGTCACTAGGTAGGACATGTGCCTTGCCATGCATGTGGCCCAGGTTTTAGCCTTAATGCTACATAGGAGGTGCTGTGGCAATGCAAGAAGCTCCAGTGCTGTGCTGTCTCTCCCTCTTTCTGTTTTTCTCTCTATATATCTGAATTAAAAAGCAGTATGGAGCCATGAAATCATGTATCAGCAAGGTCCTGGCTCCAAGAAAGGAAGTTAGAAGAGACAAGAAAAGAAGAGAAAAAGACTAAAAAATGAAGAAAGACTGAACAAAAAGTAGACAGGGGTGAGAAGTACCTGTATACCTGGAGGAGGTAACAGGTGGGGGGTTTTAGGTCAAGGTGACTTATCTGGGTTTAATTATATGTGATACACAAAAAAGTAGCAACACTGAAAATGGAGAAAGTTGATACCACTGCCATTGAACAATGATCCATAGAAATCTACAAGAACTAAGAGTACAGACCTACGACTCATTTATTAAAAAGAACTGCTTTCCTAACAAAGAATTCAGGTGCCTGCAATGGTTTCTTCATAACAACACAAAAATCAGCACAACCAAAATGATGCTTTTAAAAAAAGATCACACTACCTTGAAGGTAGTACAATGGCTAGAGCACTGGGACTTGGAAGCATTGGGTCCCAAGTTCGATCCCTGGAATTGCATGTGCCAGAGTGATGCTCTGGCTCTCTCTCTCACATTGATTAAAAAATCTTAAAAGAAAACAATGACTACTCACTGATTTGGCAATTCTTGTATTTGTACGACATCAAAAGTTTAGGCCTGTGGCCCTAAAGGTGGCATTATGGCTAGAGCTTTGGACTTAAAAACATGGGGTCCTGAGTTCTATCCCTGGCATCACACATGCCAGGGTAATGCTCTGGTTCTCTGTCTTTATGTGCTATATATACATATATATTTATAAAATATATAAATATATATTTATGTGATATATATTTTATATATTTCTTAAAAGAAATGTAGGTCTTTCAAAAAAGATGTTATTGGGAATCGGGCTGTAGTGCAGCGGGTTAAGCGCATGTGGTGTGAAGTGCAAGGACCGGCGTCCAGCCTAAAGATCTGGGTTCAAACGCCCGGATCCCCACCTTCAGGGGAATCGCTTTACAGGTGGTGAAGCAGGTCTGCAGGTATCTATCTTTCTCTCCCCCTCTGTGTTTTCCCCTCCTCTCTCCATTTCTCTCTGTCCTAACGATGACATCAATAACAACAACAATAATAAGTACAACAATAAAAAGAAGGGTAGCAAAAGGGAAAATAAATAAATGAAATAAAATAAAACAAAACAAAAATATTTTATTGCTTTATTAATATCATCAAGACAACTATTCTTTTCTTTCTAAGACTGTTGTCTGAAGTCTAGACTATGAGTAAATATTTTAACTGTTTAGCATGGCCTTACACGGTTTTAAGAATAGCGAAAGGTGCTACGGAAGTTAGTGTAACTTCAAAAGACAAAAATAAGATATATTGCTAGGGTCAAATTGAGGCTTTTTGAAATATTAGTGATTTACCACTATTGAAGATTAGACAACAAAATATCTAATGTTTACATATTTTTAAAAGGCTTAATCCCACTTGGTGCTTTAGTTCTAAAGATAAACCTATCTTTATATGTAAATATTATTGAAAATAAATTCTCTCTTTTAAAATATTTTTATTTATTTATTATTGAATAGAGATAGAAATTAAGAGGAGAGGGGAAGATAAAAGGGGAGAGAGACAGAGAAACACCTGCAGCACTGCTTCACTACTTGTGAAGTTTTTCCCCTGCAAGTAGAGGCTGGGGGCCTGAACCTGGGTCCTCTCGCACTGTAATATATGCACTTAACTAGGTGTGCCACCACTTGGCCCCCAAAATATAACTTTCTATTAGCTAGTTCAGTTGGTAGTTTCATTGGTCTTGAAGTATTAGAATCTGTAACTCTCAAAAAAAAAAAAGAAAGAAAAAAGAAAAGAAAGAACAGCAGGAAAACTAAATGCAGCTCCTACTTACTTTTTTAGCACCTTCACTTTATTTATTAATTTTTTTTTAGCATTTTCACTTTAATTATGGGCTGAAATCAATTCATCTCTACTTACTCTTTAAAAATTTAGTGTATTTAAAAAACAAAAAGATGCTATCCACCAAACACCATGTTAATACTTCACTGATTTATTTCACTTGCTTCATGTCACATAGCTATATTTTATATTTTCATTTGCAGCTTCAAACAAGGGTGTTTTTTTCCCTTTACTTTCCAGCTTATTTGTTTTTAAACCCAACTTTTCTCCCAGTAGGTGTTCATGAAACTATTCTATTCTAAGCTGGATGTCAGTGTTATTCCGCATGCTTTAGTGCTTTTGCTTAGAAACCAGAAGATAAGATGGGAGAGATTTGGTTTTTTTCTTTCTAAAGATCATGCAATCAGTACCTCTGGGAGGTGTTCAAATTGTGCTTGTATTGACCAAAGGCAAGGAGTTAAATAACAGGGTGCTGGGCAGATTCTAGCAAGCCATTGGTGATAGGTCAGAAAAAACTGAACAATAGCCTGTTGGTAATAAGTCACTATCGATAATATGCCCAGTATTAATTAGTCCTATTCTCTGCTTTGGGCTTTATATATCTTATTTCTAATTCTTACAATCATACCTCAAGGTGCAATTTTCAGTCCTATTTTACAGAAAAATAAATGAAAGCTGATATTATAAGTAACTTATCATGGTTAACAATGAAAAGGAAGTGGAATGGAGATTCAGAGAGGTCTGCCTGATTCTAGAACCCATGCCTCCTTCTTACACCACCTTATGTAAATCACCAAGAAGACAGCACCCACTAGGCTACTTTAATATGAGCACAGAGCTTTATTGTTTCCTGGAGGGTAAAGTACGCGGACATGTTAGTCCTCTCTATGCAAAGACTATACTGCTTTTCAGAGCACCCAAATCTTCATCTGCAGTATTCCAGCCTTTAGGTGTATGATCAGTCAACAATTTGTTTGGCTCTATATGTTAACTCTTTTTTCAGCCACCAGGTTCCAGATGTTACCATGAAGCCAACTGGAATTCCCTGGGCAGACAACCCCACCATTGTATCCTGGAACCCTGCTTTCCCAGAGCTCTGTCCAACTAGGGAAAGAGAGAGACAGGCTGGAGAAAGTATGGATTGACCTGCCAATGCCCATGTTCAGTGGGGAAGAAATTACAGAAGCCAGACCTTCCATCTTCTGCAGCCCATAATGACCTTGGGTCCATAATCCCAGAGGGATAAAGAATAGAAAAGCTTTCAAGGGAGGGAATGGGATATGGAGTTCTGATGGTGGGAATTGTATGGTATTGTAACCCTCTTATCCTATGATCGTGACAGTATTTCCATATTATAAATAAAAATTAAGAAAAAAAGGCTACTTAAAAATTCATTTGCCTCATAACTCTATTGAAGAATGACCTGTCACAGATTTCTCCAGAATGATATTCTTTTTCCTCAGCAAATAAAAAGTCACTACATTTTTCCCTTAAAAACTGTGCCTTTTCCCAAATGAAGGGCACTTAAGCTTCCCTGATACAATCCTTATTGACACAACATTGAGGAAGAGAGCTTGTCTAACTACCTTTGGTGAATACAATAATCAACATTTTGCGAGCATGAGTTGATCCCCCACACTTTTGACATTTTATACATATTTTCCTTTATCTGGATTGTGATTCCTTCCTCAACTCCAATCTCTACTAAGGAAATTCTATCCAAATTCTTAAGGCCTGTAAAAATGTATTTCTTTTCAGAGGTTAGGTGGTAGCATACCTTGTAAGGCACACATATTACCAAGCACAAGGACTGGGGCTCAAGTCCCCAATCTCCAACTGTATGGAAAAAGTTTTATGAGTGGCAGTGCTTTGCTGCAGGTGTCTCTCTTTCTATTTTTTTCTCTGTCTCTATCATAAATAAACAAATAACATTTAAAAAAAAAAAAGACTGCTCATGGTCCAGGAGGTGGCACAGTGACAAAACTTTGGACTCTCAAGCATGAGGTCCTGAGTTTGATCCCTGGCAGCACATGTGCCAGAGTGACGTCTGGTTCTTTCTCTCTCCTCCTATGTTTCTCATAAATAAATAAAATCTTAAAAAAAACTGCTCTCTTGATGAACTCTCTCTGATTCTTACTTCTCTCTTGTCTGAATGTTCAAAAATATATAATTTGGCTTGGAGTTATGAAATAACTCACTTTGCCATGTGAAGGGCCTAGGTTCAAGCCTAGCCCTTACCACACTGAAAGAAGCTTCAGTGCTGTGGTCACTTTCACATACTCTCTCATGACCTTCTCTGACTCGATTTTAAATCAGTCAATCAACCCATCACAATAATGGATTAAATTTTCAGTACTTATCATATACTACTTTGAAGCATTATTTGAACATGTGTGTGTACTGTATACTCAACTAAGTCTATTCCTAAGGCTAACATCCATCTGGACGACTACATATACATATACATATACATATACATATACATATACATATACATATACATATACATATACATATGATTTATCAATACTGAGAGAGAGATTAGAGAGGAGGGAGAGGGAACCAGAATATCACTCTGGCATATGTGATGCTGGGTATTGAACTCAGGACCTCACGTTTGAAAGTACAAATTAGTGTCTAAAATAGTTTCCTATGCAAGATGGTGGATGTTAACTGAACTTATTATAGAGACCATTTATAGCATATATGTCAAGTAATTAAACTGCACACCCCCAGATTATGCCAAGTTATATGTCAGTCAGATTTCAATAAAACTGGAAAAAGATTCTGCTTTTTTCCTTTTCTTTTTTTGTTGTTTCTTTTTATTTATTTTCTCTTTTGTTGTCTTTTTGTTGTTGTTGTTGTAGTTATTATTGTTGTTATTGATTTCATCATTGTTAGATAGGACAGAGAGAAATGGAGAGAGGAGGGGAAGACAGAGAGGGAGAGAGATAGACACCTGCAGACCTGCTTCACCGCCAGTGAAGCGACTCCCCTGCAGGTGGGGAGCTAGGGGCTTGAACTGGGATCCTTCAGCCAGTCCTTGCGCTTCGTGCCACGTGTGCTTAACCCACTGCACTACTGCCTTTTTCTTTTCCTCTCCTCTCCTCTCCTCTCCTCTCCTCTCCTCTCCTCTCCTCTCCTCTCCTCTCCTCTCCTCTCCTCTCCTCTCCTCTCCTCTTCTCTCCTCTCCTCTTCCTTTATTCCTCTTCCTTTACTTCTCTTCTCTCTTTACTTCTCTTTTTTCTCTTCCTTCCTTCCTTCCTTCTTTCTTTCTTTCTTTCTTTTTTTTTTTTTTTTATCAATCAGCATGAGATTCCCATTACTCATAAATGGGGTGTGTTTTAGGCAAAAGAATGGAAGCTGTGCTAAGCTTCTGGCCTCTGAACATCACTTGGTTCCCTGCCTGATCCCGTCCTATTTATCTCTGGTCTCTGTTCGGATTCATCTTATGGGAGCACTGGTCTCCTTCTCATGTGCTGGAATGCAAAGATCTGATGGGAACTTAAAAGCTCCCTCACAGGAAACTGTCTAAAGCTGTGATTTACATCTCTGGTTTTATTAACTAACTGCCAGACTTCAGAAAACTGGAGCTAACCCAAGAGGGGACCTTGGCAGCTGGTGTGAAGTGCGAGGCCAGACACCAGCAAGTCACAGCTGCTAGAGAGTAGTGGGATGGGTGGGGGGAGTGTGTGTGTGTGGGTGTGTGTGTGGGTGTGGGTGTGTGTGTGTGGGGGGTAAGCCTGTGAGGGTAGGAGGGAGGAAACAGGCTTCTGGAAATTTAACATGTGCCCTTGGTACAGAGGAAAGTTCTGAGTGATTACAGGACAGTTCACCCTCTATCCTCCTGTTCTTAGGAGAGCTGGAGAGGCCATTAGAGATTCAAAGCCAGGGTTTGCATCCTCTACCTATCTTATCATGTGTAGAGAAAAAAAGAGAAGTACCCCAGAGGAAAGTAAGCAAGTGATTTCTATTCACAAAAAGAAAAACAAACAAAACAAAAACAAACAAAAAACAAGTACCCTTCACCTTTCATTAAAAAACAACTTCCGGAACCATATTTATATGTGTGCGTATATATCCTCCTTCCCTCTGAATTTCTCTGTATCCAAAATAAATAAAATACTAGTTTTAAAAAAAGCAGCAACATTTGACTTCCTGACAGATGAGATACTGAGGATATTACACACAACTAAGACTCCTTTGTTTTTTTCCTGTTTAATTTAAAACAGCAAAGGGAGGAGGGGTGGGCTGCTGCTGAATAGGTTTAAGATGAAAAAGTTCTGAACATCTGTAATTACACTTACAGTTACTACACAGTTCTCTTTACAATGGCTCAGATGGCAAATTTTATATTTGCCTTTTTTTTTTCTGCTACCAGGATTATTGCTTGAATTCAGTGCCTACATGGCGATTCTAACATTCTCATATGTTTAATAGAGGTTGAGACAGAGATAGAAAAGAAGGCAGGAGAGACACAGCACTGTTTCACTGCTGGTGGGGAGAAGAGGGTTTGAACCTGGGTCTTTGAACATGGCAACTTGTGCTCTAACAGGTGCACCAGTACCTGACCTCCACAGTAAAAGAAAAAAAAATCTTTAAAACAAGCAACAAGTTTGAAAAAGAAGAAAATAGCCAAGGGGCCAGGCAGCAGTCCATCTGATTAAATGCATACATTACAGTGTGCAAGGACCTGGGTTCAAGCCTTTGGCTTCCACTTGCAGAAGGAAAGCTTCACAAGTGGTGAAGCAGTGCTACAGGTGTCTGTCTGTCTCTTTTCCTCTCTATCTCCCCTCCCCTCTCAATTTCTCTCTGTGTCTATCCAATAAATAAATAAATATATCAACATAGCTAAATATGAGGAAAATACATTACTTCTCCTTTGGCTACTGTTTCAGTCTCCCCTGCCTCCCTCCTCTTTTATTTTTTCTTTAGCAAATTGCATAGTAGTTATACACACGAATATTTTTTTCTTTGTGTGGCCCTAAGAGGAGAAGAAAAAAAAAAACCACACAAACTTCTTTCAGAAGAAAAGAAAACTGTTATCTTCCTTTTTTTTTTTTTTTTTTCTGAGAAATTTCTCTGAACCACTGGGCAAGAAGATACTTCGAAAAACTATATTATGTGTAATGAGTAATGGCAAAAGAAGCTTTTAACATCCAAAAAAAATAGACTACATTAAGTTTTTAATACCTGCCTCCAACCCAAAATTTTGATAGAGATTCATAAAGCAATCAGTTAAGAATAGTCTTGCCAACAGTCAAAATAAAGAATTTGAGAAACCCAATTCAGTTTCCTTCTTTTTTCTCACTCTCCCCTACGCATCCCAGTCTTTTTTTTTTTTTTTTTCTTATCCAGTTGGGAGGCTAAACTATTTATATTGCCTGATTTAATTTGAGGAAGGGACTGTTTTTGAGTCTGGCTTTAGTTGAATGTTTTTCTCTTCTTTTATTTTGGAGATGGTGTTTGTTGATCAAAGCAACAAACAACAAATGTTGTTTTAATTTATGCTTCCTTTAGTTCTGCAAATTTGGGGGGAGAGGGCTTTTTATAAGAGGTAATGAGGCAGAATCCTCTTAATGGCAAGGATATTTTCTCACCAAATTAAAACCGGTGTATATTTAAAAAAATAATGAAATAAAAGTAGCTTTTCTTTGAGGAGTAAATAAATTTTTAAGAAGAAAACTTCCCACACAGTTTGAGCTCACTTTTCTATCAACAGGGGCCGGGAAGGGGGCAAAGAGAGTATTTTTCTCTTCTTTCTCCCTGGCTTGAAAAAACAAAGTGACTTATTTTACTTCACAGAAAGAAGAATCTGTCAAAAGATTTAAGACATATACCTGCTAAAGCAATTATCTTAAATGCTAACTGTAGGGACAGAATTTTTTCTCATTTACTTCTCTCTAAAAATATATTACATTCATTTATTTTAGCTATCAATTCATATATATCCTATATATTCAATGAGACCTGAGAATGACTATATTGATTTTTTTTTTAAAGATAGATAAACCATCTTGACTTATTTTTTCCTCCAATGGAAATAGTATATAAAACTCCCAATTCTTGGATTTGTACTCTAAAACACATTCTTTCCTTAAGTGCAGAGGGCATTACAAAAGTCAACACCAGTCCAAAAAAATCCAAGTCAACATGAGATAAGCCTGTCTTTCTCTGCATGTTTTTTTCTGGGTGTTTACTCAATCGAAAACACTTGTCTCATTGAGCAACTATTATGCCAAAGGCACTGTGTGAGGGACTCTGAGTGACTGACTAGAGGGCTATAGGAAGGCATCTTAACCTGGAATTTTGGGGTTACGAAACTATTCTAGGGAGACTTAGTGGTGGCAGATTCAGTAGAGTGCACATGGTACAATGCTCAAGAGCTCAGGTTCAAGTCCTTGGGCCCCACCTGCTTGGGGAAAGCTTCATGAGCAACGATGAAGGCTTACAGGTCTCTCTATCTCTCTCTCTCTCTTTTTCTCCCTCCCTCTCTTTTTCTCTTGATTTCTTTCTGTCTCTATCCAAATAAATAAATAAAATATTTAAAGAGATTGCTTTGTAAAAGAAAGGAAGGAAGGAAGGAAGGAAGGAAGGAAGGAAGGAAGGAAGGAAGGAAGGAAGGGAAAAGAAAGCATTTTGAAGTGTAGTCTAGAGCATGAGTAGGTGTAAACTTGGCAAAGAGAGTGAAGAAAACTCAGTGAATATCAAGATTGGGGACAAGCCAGTCTGGCTGGTGGAGAGCACAAAGGAAGAAATGACAAAGGGGGTCAGCACAGCCCGGATGTCTTCATCAGGCCAGATCCTACTAAAGTGTTTGAAGTTTATCCAAAGGACAATGGGCAGGAAAAAATGGATTGAAGTAGAGGTGATTATGCTGAGTGAAGGAGGCAAAAGACAACTACCAGATGGTTCTGCTCACATGTGGAATGTAGGGAACTGAAACACATCAATTTACTAAATAAATAAATAGAAGTAGTTAAAATGCAAACTGTTTCTAACACTTTGTGAGAAGGGGGCAAAGAATTTTGGTGTTGGGTGCAATATGGAACTATACCCTGTAATCTTAGAATCTTGTAAACCATTAATAAACTTAAAAAAAAATTAAAGACAGTGGTAACACTTAAGAAAATCTAAAGCAGAGAAACTAGGATCAGATTTGTAAATCTGAAGGGTGACTGCTTGCAGTGGCCACAGGTGGGAAGGAAGCAAGACCAGAGGGCAGTTAGAACATGGCCACAGAGAACATCTAGGAGGTCATGCAGTCTCTCCATGTTAGAACACAAGTGCCTTAAAACAAGATGAATTTAATGGGAGAGACAGGGGTAGGAGAGGGAAGGAGGGAGGGAGGGAGAGAAGAAGAGAGAGAGAGACCAGAGACAGAGAGAAAGAGCTAAATAGGCCAATTCGGCAATTGGTGATACTGTGTGTGTGTGTGTGTGGGTGGTGGTGGTGGTGGTGGTGGTGGAAGGTGGGATGGGGGTGATGAACCTAGGATTTTTGAAGCCTTAAAAGTGGGGCACTACCACTTCATATCTTCCTAACTCATAGGTTCCTTTTTTCAAATATGTATTAATTAATGAGAGAGAGAGAGAGAGAGAGAGAAAGAGAGAACTCACATATGCAGTGGTGTGTGTGTGTGTGTGTGTGTGTGTGTGTGTGTGTGTGTGTGTGTAAAACTATGGACCTTAAGCTTCCAAATCTGAAGCCAATTCCCACAGGAACTGAGTCTGGACTGTTTGGTGTTAGGGTCAGGGGTTGGGTTGCCAGAGACTGAATTTTACTTTGGTAGTTGACCGGGGTCTGAAACAGGCACTCATTGCCTTCTTACCCTTAGGTTACTGCAGGGAATCACAGAGACTTTGTTCTAAGGGGAGGAGCCATGAGCTCTGTTGGCAGGAACAGTTGTGGGAGGGGAATAGCCAGCTTCTCTCCACCCACCCCACCCCCAGGGGAACTTGATGTGAGTTAATAAACTGCAGCTTTGGATACTACAATAAAGCAACACTTTCCTCCATGCAAAATAAATATATAACCTGGTGTGGCCGAATTTGGCTTTCTGTTGCACTGGGCAGTGACTTTGGTTCCAGCGATCTACCACTGAGCCATCTTCCTGGCTGCCATAATGACATAGCAGCCATGAGGGCTTTCGGTTTGACTTGTTTACTCTCTTGAGCACTTAGAACTGAGTGTGGCACATAGTAGGTGCTCAAGAATTTGTTGAATAGTTAAATAGGTTTCCCTCTGTATCTCCCCCTACCGTCTCTATTTCTGGCTGTCTCTATCCAATAAATAAAGACAATAATAATAGTAAAGCTGAAGAAAGGTTATGTATGTTGGAGGATTTAAGGAAGGAACAGGAAGGGACAAAACAGAAAATGGAAAGGATAGGCCTTCATTATCTTTTTAAATATTTTATTTTACATTTTATTTTATTTTACCAGAGCACTGCTCAGTTCACCATTAAATGGTGGTTCAGGGGATTGAACCTGGGACTTCAGAGTCTTAGGCATGAACAACTTTTCCATAACCACAATGCTATCTTCCCCACCCTCAGCCCTCTTGTTATCTTTTTTTTTTTTTTTCCCTCCAGGGTTATCACTGGGACTCAATGCCTGCACTACATAGGAATCCACTGCTCCTGGAGGCTATTTTTCCCATATTGTTACCCTTGTTACTGTTGTTGCTATTGTTGTTGGATAAGACAGAGAGCAACTGAGAAAGGAGGGGAAGACAGAGAGGAAAGACAGACACCTGTAGACCTATTTTACTACTTGTGAAGCGACTCCCCCTGCAGGTGGGGAGCTGGGGGCGCGAACTGGGTTCCTTATATGGGTCCCTGTGCTTCGCGCCATGTGCGCTTAATCCACTATGCCACTGCCCTGCCCCGTCATCTTTTTTTTTTTTTTTAAGATTTCTTTAAACTCGTCTTACTATTTTAGATGACTATGCTCATTTACATACCATCCATAATAAAACAATTTGCTTGAATACAAAATATCAACATTATTTTTCATATAAAATGCAAATTTTGGAAATGCACAAAAATATTTTTGTGATTATTTTATTTATTTATTATTTATTTTATCACAACACTACTTAGCTCAGGTTTATGGTGGAACTGGGGATTGAACTTGTGATCTATGGTGCCTCAGGTATGAACATCTTTTTGCATAACCATTATGCTATAACCCCAGCCTACAAATGAATAATTTTTAGTAAGTTTAAAGTTGTGCCACCATCAACATAACTTAATTTTAGGACATTTTTATCACTCAAAACGTTCCTTCATGCCTACTTCCACTCCTGATCTTCTTTATGCCCAGAGATTTGCCTTTTCTGCATATTTAGATTTCTATATATCATGCAATATGACATCTCCTTAAGCCAGAAAAAGAAGGATGAATATGGAATGATCTCACTTATAGACAGAAGTTGAAAAATAAGAACAGAAGGGAAAATGCAAAGCAGAACTTGGACTGGAGTTGGTGGATTGCGACAAAGACTCTAGGGTGTGTGTGTGGGGGAGCAGGGGCAGTGTTCAGGTTCTGGAACATGATGGCAGAGGAGGAACTACAGGGGGTTGAATTGCTATGTAGAAAACTGAGAAATGTTACACATGTACAGACTACTGTATCTTACTGTCAACTATAAACTATAAACAATTTCAAAAATTTATATTGCAAAAACAAATGACATTTCTTATGCCTAGTTTCCTAGCCTAGTGCTTTTGAAGTTCATTCAAGCTGTAGCATGTTTCAAAAGTTCATTCTTTTTTTAATCATTAAATAATATTTTATTGTATATATATATATATATATATCATATTTTGTTTATTCACTTGCCAGTTGATCGGGCATTTATATTGATCCCACATTTGGTATATTATGAATAATTCTTCGGGAGTTGGGCGGTAGGTAGCGCAGCCGGTTAAGCTCATGTGGCAAAAAACTCAAGGACTGGCGTAAGGATCCCAATTCGAGCCCCTGGCTCCCCACCTGCAGGGGAGTCGCTTCACAGGCAGTGAAGCAGGTCTGCAGGTGTCTATCTTTCTCTCCCCGTCTCTGTCTTCCCCTCCTCTCTTCATATCTCTCTGTCCTATCCAACAACAACGACAGCAACAACAACAATAACTACAACAACAAAACAAGGACAACAAAAGGGAATAAAGAAAAAATAATAATTCCGCTATGGATATATGTATAAGTCATTCAGTGGACACACAAGAGACCTTGCAATATGTATATATAATTTAACACTTCATGAATTTGTTTCCTTTTCTGTCACTCTAATTTTACAACATATGCTGCTGAGGTGAGTATACCTTTTTGCTTAAAAAAATAAAAAGCTTATATTTGTTTATTATTAAAAAAGGAAAGAACCAGAGCCTCACTCTGTCATACTTGCTACTGGAAATTGAACCTTGTATTTTAGGATCCAATGATTTACCCACTGTTTAAGATTTACTTTTTGGGCAGAGTGCAAACAATTTTTTTTTAAATTTGGGCTCTTATAATATAAATCTGATCAAAGGAGAAAGTAAAAAATGATCACATCGAATACTCACTTTGGTTTGCACAATGATTACAATGTTTTCTACTTGTCCATCATTTCCTTGTTTAAGGTATGGTGATAAGATATACACACCATATATTTACCATCAAAGTCACTTGTCGCTAAGTTCTGTAGCATCAAACAAATTATATTGCTATACAACTGTCAGGCCAGGCCTGAACTCTTTGATCTTCCTTAACCAAAACCTTGAGTTCATTAACAAATAACTCTGCCTTCTCCTAACCCTCTAGCCCTTGCCAGCCACCCTTTCACTTTCTGATCCTGTGATTTGAAGAACTCTAGGCACACTTTCTATGGAATCATACTTTTTTTTTTGGTAACTGCTTAGCATGATGTCCTCAAGACTCAGGCTTTCCTTCCTTTCACAACTGAACATTGTTCTCTGTCAAGTTTCACACTATGATGCTTATCCGGTCATCTATTGATATTTTGCTAGCAACATGGGAATAAATCTTTCTTTGGGTTCCTGCTTGCTGTGCATTTCCTTTCACTAATCACTGTCACTCAGGTACAATTTCTGTGGGGGGTGTGTGCTTGTGTGTTGCTCTTTTTTATATAAGATTTAAAAAAAATTTTAAATTATTTTCCTTTTTGTTGCTCTTGTTTTTATTATTGTAGTTATTATTGTTGTTATTGATGTTGTTATTGGATAGGACAGAGAGAAATGGAGAGAAGAGGGGAAAACAGAGGGGGAGAGAAAGATAGACACCTGCAGACCTGCTTCACCGCCTGTGAAGCGACTCCCCTGCAGGTGGGGAGCTAGGGGTTCGAACCCAGATCCTTACTCTGGTCCTTGTGCTTTGCGCCAAGTGCACTTAACCCACTGCACTATTGCTCAACCCCTAAATGTATGTGTTACTCTTAAGACTCCTCTATTTGTTCAGCGAGGAAGCAATTAGAGAAGCCAGACCTTCCACTTTCTGCACCCTATAATGACCCTGGGTCCATACTCCCAGAGGGATAAAGAATAGGGAAGCTGGGAGTCGGGCGGTAGCACAGTGGGTTAAGTGCAGGTGGTGCAAAGCGCAAGGACCGGCGTAAGGATCCGGGTTCCAGCCCCCGGCTCCCCACCTGCAGGGGAGTCGCTTCACAGGCGGTGAAGCAGGTCTGCAGGTGTCTATCTTTCTCTCCCCCCTCTGTCTTCCCCTCCTCTCTCCATTTCTCTCTGTCCTATCCAATAACAACCACATCAATAACAACAACAATAATAACTACAACAACAATAAAAAAGACAACAAGGGCAACAAAAGGGTAAATAAATAATAAAAAAAAGAATAGGGAAGCTATCAGGGGAGGGGATGGGATACATAGTTCTGGTGGTGGGAATTGTGTGGAGTTGTACCCCTCTTATCCTATGGTTTTTGTCAATGTGTCCTTTTTATAAATAAGAAAATAAAAACAAATTAAAAAAGACTCCTCTCTTGTGGCATGGGAGGTGGTACAGTAGATAAGGTGAACTATAGCAATCATGAATCCTGAGTTCAGTGCCAGAGTGATGCTGTAATTCTCTCCTCTAATAAATAAATAAATAGACAAATATAGCTGCATAAACTTAAATCTGTCTCTCAGAAATATGGCTGTTCTCCACATGTGAACAGAGCAGATTGTTCATAGAAAATTCCAGAACAGGGCAATGCTTTAATTTAATTCAACTGAGGAAAGAGTCATGAGTATTGTCAGGAATTAAGTTAATAAAACCAGTAGGTTTAAACAGCCGTAAACATTAGAAAAGCAGAGATGTGTGTGTGTGTGTGGGGGGGGGGGGGGGGAGGGATTAGCCAAATTAACAGGAGAGTCCTGATACTCTAGGCAGGCCCTGGTTCTTGCCATGACTGGATGGGATGGGAAATCTGAAAAGAACTGGAGCCTCAAAAAACTCTCTCTCCAAGTAGCCAGTTCTCTGGTCAGCCCTAAATACTAGGGATTGGTGGGCATGCCAGGGCTTCCTGGAACACCTTCCCACATGCCCCACCCAGCACTGGTATGGAGGGTGGGACGAGAAGTTAAACACAGGGGATCAGTGGCAGAGAGGAGATAACGACCCATGGATCCCAGCCAGGCCACAGTCTGTAAGCACCTCAAGGGCAGTGCCCAGATCACATGAGGTTCTACTGATCTGAGGCTTCTCTAGCAAAGGCTCACTTTCACTCACAGCCCTCAGAACTCCCACTTCTGCCACCGTTATTATTTAGGAGAAAGATACATTTGAAATCTCATGCTTTGGAAATAACTAGAGGGGCCAGGTGGTGGTGCACTTGGCTAAGTGCATATGTTACCATGCACAAGGACCCAGGTTCAAGCCCCTGGCCCCCATCTGCAGGGGGAAAAGCTTCATGAGTGATGAAGTAGTGCTGCAAGTATCTCACTGTCTTTCTCCCTTTCTCTCTCCCTCTCTCTCCATTTCTCTCTGTCCTATCAAGTTAAATAAACAAAAAAGATGAGAAGAATTCAAGCACTTTATGGTCAGGAAAGGGTTAGGAGATAGCTCATCTCGTGGAGTGCAAGCCTCACTCTGCATAGGCTCTGAGTTCAAGCCCCAGCACTATATGGGAGCATCAAAGAACCAGGAGAAGTTCTGCATATTATGGGACAATGTTGTGATACCTCTCTTTTTCTTTTTCTCTTTATCTTCTACAATACAAAGAATGAAAAAGACTGCCCAGAAGTACTTTGCACTGGAAAAAGAAGATGGTGGGGTCATCTGAGAGGGAATAGGGATGCCTCTAAGAGGAGAGGTGCCTGAGAGATGGGCAGTAAGGATGCCACAGGGACTGAATTCACCTAACAGCCCAAATGAGCATGAAAATGGATTCCCTGCAAATGTTTCACGAGAAGAATCCAGTTGGAGTCACCGGTGGCACACCTGGTTAAGGTTCAAGCCCCAGGTTCCCACCTGCAGGGGGCAAGTTTCAAAAGTGGTGAAGCAAGGCTGTAGGTATCTCTCTGTCTCTCTCCTTCTCTATTCCTTCTCCCCTCACAAGTTCTCTCTGTCTCTATCCATAATAAAAACAAACAAACAAAAAAGATTAAAAAGAGAAGAACCCAGCCTCATGGCACATTTGCTCTGGAGGACTATGTGCTAATAAATGTGTGGAGATTTAAGATGTTGTACTGTGGTAATCTCTTGCATAGTAATAAAAATGTTTAAAAAAAGCCCTAGTACAACTACAAATAACAAACATTGAGAAGGTTGTGGAGCATCTGAACTACAACCACTTTGGAAAATACTATGGAAGTTTCTTACAAAAGCCAACATACATCAATTCCATATGCCAGCATTTCCCTATGCCAGCATTTCCCTTCAAGGTATTTGCCCAAGAGAAATGAATACATATATTTATAAAAGATGTGTATTATAATAGCCACTGAAGTCCCAAACTGGACACATCAGCCAGAGAATGGATAAATAATGAGCTACCAGTAGCCGTACAGCACAGGTGATGGTTAAAAGCATTTCACTGAAGAAAGAACAGCAACACAGAAAAGCATTGTATTCTTTCATTTAAAAGAAGAAGTTCCTAGTGAGTGAGAAAGAGGGCAAAAGAAGGAGGGACCACAGCACTGTTTCATTATACAGAAAGCTTCCCCTGTGTAAGAGTTCTCATCATGGTTGCCAGGCCATATGAGAACCCACAGCTTAATGAGAAGAGACAGTGGAGCTGAGCGTACCTGTTAGGTGGTCACCCAGAAAGTGAAGAATGGAATCTAAGTGAGATTTTATTTATTTATTTATTTATTTATTTATTTATTCCCTTTTGTTGGCCTTGGTTTATTGTTGTAGTTATTATTGTTGTGGTTATTGATGTCATCATTGTTGGACAGGACAGAGAGAAATGGAGAGAGGAGGGAAGACAGAGAGGGGGAGAGAAAGACAGACACCTGCAGACCTGCTTCACCGCCTGTGAAGCGACTCCCCTGCAGGTGGGGAGCCGGGGGCTCGAACCCGGATCCTGATGCGGGTCCTTGCGCTTCATGGCATGTGCGCTTCACCCGCTGCGCTACCGCCCGACTCCCGAGATTTTATTTTTAAAGACGAGTTTCACTGTTGTTGTCATGGACTTAGTAACAATGATTTTTAAAAGTTTTACCAGTGAGTCAGTCAGTAGTGGATTTGACTACATAAACATCACAAATAGGTACAAATCCTCTATTTCCACAATAAAAATTACTAGAAAATAATGCACAGTACAACTGAATCCAAGACTTGTAAATAATTGTTATATATCTACCCTGTCAGTTGCGCAATGTGGTAAATGTTGATCCTTTATTTTGATACTGAGATGCTTTGATATTCTGATTTTGTGTGAAACTATTCCTGTTTTTTAACATTTACTTGTTTTTTCTATCCAAAAGTGCCTACACTAGTCACTACTCAAATCCTAGCACTCTCTCTCATTGGGGATGAGGAGGTTGAAAAGGTGTTTTCTAGCCCTACTCTCAATTCTGACACCATCTTCCCAGACGATATTTTTAGTCCACCTGCATGTAGACTAAAAGTCATATCAGGCTCAGGCAAAAATTACTAAAGTCATAGGCCTCTAGGAACATACCTAAAATAGGCTTCCTAGCTTCTTCCCACCTTAAGACCCCTAATTCCATCTGCTCTATTTCTACCTTTGGGTTCCTCTTTATTAAACAATTTGTCCTGCTTTATATTTCACCATATTTCAGCCAACAAGTTGCAGACACTATTAAGATTTCATCCTGGCTTCCCTGGGAAGATGACTTCAACAATGTGTCCCAAAGTCTGACCTCTCCAGAGCTCTATACCCCTAGGGAAAGATAGAAACAGGCTGGGGATATGGACCCACCTGCCAACATCCTTGTCCAGCAGAGAAGCAAATACAGAAGCCTTCTGCACACCATAAAGAATTTTGGTCCATACTCACAGATGGATAAGAAATAGGTAAATTTCCAGTGGAGGGGATGGAACACAGAACTCTGGTGGGAACTATATGGAATTATACTCCTGTTATCTTACAATCTTGTTAATCATTATTAAATCACTAATAAAAAAGAAAAGGTGTTCTAATAGAATCCTGCAGGAATTCTTGACCTAATATCACACTTTTAATTCACCATTCCTCACTTAAAAAATGAGGCTTTTAAGGGAGTCGGGCAATAGCGCAGCGGGTTAAGCACATGTGGCGCAAAGTGCAACAACCGGTATCAGGATCCTGGTTGGAGCCCCTGGCTCCCTACCTGCAGGGGATTCGCTTCACAGGCGGTGAAGCCAGTCTGCAGGTGTCTATCTTTCTTTCCCCCTCTGTGTCTTCCCCATCTCTCTCCATTTCTCTCTGTCCTATCTAACAATGACGACATCAATAACAACAATTATAACTACAACAACAATAAAAAAATAAGGGCAACAAAAAGGAAATATTTAAAAAATCTTTTAAAAATGAGGTTTTTGAGAGTATACAATAGTTTATTTTCTCATGCTTTTACTCTTAATGCTTAACAGAACATCTGACTAATAGAAATATCTTTCAGTTTTTCTACTTCCTGATATATTCTCTAGGGGGATGAAAACCAGTGTTGTATATCTTTTCCTCTGTAAAGACATGCAGTCATTGCTCAAACTCATACTCAGTCACATAGATTTTCGTTTGATTTTCTATCTTTAGAACTTTTCTCTGGTGTTCATTCAGAAATTATGCAGGAATTCTGAATGACCTGGCTAATTCCAACTAGGGAAATGGATGTTAGTCAGCAAAGCTTGGGTTTGAGAACCTGTAATTTGGTCTTTAGCTTCCCATCACAGAATCTGGGGCTTTCCTGACTTCCCATTGATGTAGGGCTGGGGATTTATTAGCAAATGTATGAGAAACCCAGTGGTAACAGCAAAATAGGTATTGCTATCAGTTTCACCCTATCAGTTGGAAAAGGTTCAAAGGGAAGAGATCTGACCTGGCTGGTATGATTTGATTGCATCTTTAAATCCCAAGCCAACATTTCTACAGAGTTCTCTGAATATACTGAACTCTGTAAGCAGAGGATTGTCACAGGAATGCCCACACAACACTCAGAGAAGACCCAGGTGGTACTGATCTTAGAACAGGCAGGGTGAGAATCCAGACCAGTCTTGGATGGGTGGGGTTGGGGGGAGGACTAGGTACTCACCATTAACTGGATTTACTTGTGGGCCTCAAGACAGTTTGCTTTTCTGTATCAGGAAACCCAGTAGTCAGAGAGCTTAGAAGTTGTCTCCATAATTAGCACAAGAGGCCAATGGATGTCACTGTTGCACCACAGAAACAGAATCTTAAGCCCAGGGGACCTTGAAGAGCAGCAGTACTGCTGGAAGCTTGGTTACTTTAACAGAGTAGAGTGCACCTTGGACCAAACAGAAATGATTTTAAGTGGGATGGAAACTCATATTCTTTGTTATTGTTTTTAGAGCTAGTGAAAAACAGACATGCTCAGGTTAGGTTCAGGCAAATCATTTAAGTTAAGAAACATAGTTTTGAATAGAGTGGGTGGATATAGATGAAGGTGTGGGGCATAATGCCATTAGGCAAAAAATGACAAAATGAATCAGTCATTGAAAGCCCTGTGATTTCAGATACTATGTTTCTTCCATGCCACAGGACTACTTTACACAACTAACAATGCATGGAATTCATTTATTTCTTTTAAAAAATATTTATTTATTTTCCCTTTTGTTGCCCTTGTTTTTTTATTGTTGTGGTTATTATTATTGTTACTGATGTTGTCTTTGTCAGATAAGACAGAGAGAAGTGGAGAGAGAAAGGGAAGACAGAGAGGGGAAGAGAAAGATAAACAACTGCAGACCTGCTTTACCGCCTGTGAAGTGACTCCCCTGCAGGTGGGGAGCCTGGGACTCAAACCGGGTTCCTTATGCTGGTGCTTGCACTTTGTGCCACATGCACTTAACCCGCTGCGTTACTGCCCAACTTCCTCTACCTCAGTTTCTTTCTCTCTCTTTCTCCTTCCTCTCTCCCTCCTTTTTCTCTCTCTCCTTCCTCCTCTCCTTCTCTCTTTTTCTTCCCCTCCTTCCTTTCTCTCTCTCTCTTTCTCCCCTTCCCTTTCTTTCTTCTTGCCATCAGGGTTATCACGGGGCCTCAGTGCAGCATTAATCCACTACTCCTGGCAAATATTTTCTCCTTCCTTCCTTCCTTCCTTCCTTCTTTCCTTCCTTCCTTCCTTCCTTCCTTCCTTTCTTTTTTAAATTTTTAAAAATATTTTATTTTCCTTTTTGTTGCCCTTGTTGTTTTTTATTGTTGTTGTTATTGATGTCGTCATTGTTAGATAGGACAGAGAGAAATGGAGAGAGGAGGGGAAGACAGAGAGGGGGAGAGAAAGACAGACACCTGCAGACCTGTTTCACTGCCTGTGAAGCGACTCCCCTGCAGGTGGGGAGCCGGGGACTCCTGATGCCGGTTCTTGCACTTCAGCTATTTGCGCTTAACCTGCTGCGCTACCCCCGACTCCCCACCTTCCTTCCTTCCTTCTTTCCTTCCTTCCTTCCTTCCTTCCTTCCTTCCTTCCTTCCTTCCTTCCTTTCTTTCTCTTCTCTTTGATAGGATAGAGAGAAATTGAGAGGGGATGAGGATATACAAAGGAAAAGAGAAAGACACTTCACCACTTGTGAAGCATCTCCTCTGCAGTGAGGGAGAGGGGGCTTAAACTTGGGTCCTTGTGCTTGCTAACTATGTGCTAACCAGGTATGCCACCACCTAGCCCTTTGTCTTGCTCTTTCTAACTGAAAAAGTCAGCCCAGAGAGGTGAAGCCCTGAAGATGACCAAAATAAAGACACTAGAGCAAGTGTGAACTATCACATTCATACCTGCTGTCCAGGGACTCCTTTTTTTGAGAAGAGCCACAGCATAAAGCCTGGCTTGCCATTGAGAGTGAAGCCAGGCTCTGGGAATGGCAAGGATGCTCTGGTCCAAAAATGTATAAGAAATGCCTCCTGGGGCTCCCTTGTAGGTGGATCCCAAGTAGAAGCAGCAGGAGCCAGGAATTAAAGATACTCTGGGAGTTCTCTTGTACTTGCTCTATGTGAGGCCCTGAGCCCAGACCAAGGACTCCCTAATTCTGCAAGGTAAGAGTTACTACAGAGAGCCCTGATCTATGTGTGCCTCCATATCATAAATGCATGCATACAAAACTGTCTCTTTGTCTCCTGTCCTGGTACAGCCCCTCACATGCACAGATAATAGATGGTACAAATCCTCATAGCTACAGCGATGGGAACAGTGTGACTTCCATCCAGGCCTAAAGCTTTTTCTCTAAGCAGTAAGAAAGCAGGTGATCCTGAGAGATAAATTAGCAGTGACGTGCCCTGGAAATTCTTAGAGGCTTTTAGAGCTGCCACGGGTCACAGGCTATAATCTTTTCTGAATTTTCTGATGATGAGAATTGTCACTGCTGTCAGACAGGCTTAATGGGCCTTTCTGGACACTTTCTTAAGAAATATTAAGTACATCAGCCAATTAATCAAGGAACTTTGAAATCTAGATTTCGAGAAGGAGAGGTTAGAGAAGGAATCTTAGGAAAAAAAATAACACAGAAATTTCTTTATGTTTACTTTAAAGACAGACATAAGAGGCAGGGGGATACAGCTAAACTTTTAAAGCACTGACTTGCATGTCTGAAGTCCTAGAGGCTGCAGGTTCAACTCTTGGCACCATCTTATACCATAGCTGAGTAATGCTTTTTTCCTTTCTTTCTCCCTTTTCTTTCATTCTATCTTATAATAAATGGACAAACTATTAAAAACAAAAAAGCAAAAAAAAAAAACTAAATTAAAAGACATCTGTAATATTCCAGTTTTAGTTCAGTGATGATATTCCACTTTTCCCTCCCTACCACTTAGTCCCTCTCTTTTTATTTATTTATTATTGGATAGAGATAGAAATTGATTATCTTTTTTTCTTTGTGTTTTTTCCCCCCAACTTCAGTATTGTTTTCTTCTTTGCCTCCAGGGTTATTTCTGGGACTCAGTGCCTGCACTACAAACCCACTGCTCCTGGAGGCTATTTTTTCCCTTTTGTTGCCATTGTTGTTTATTGTTGTTGTTGTTATTATTGTTGTTATTGCTGTCATTGTTGTTGGATAGGACAAAGAGAAATAGAGAGAGGAGGGGAAGACAGAGGGAGAGAGAAAGATAGACACTTGCAGATTTGCTTCACAGCCTGTGGAGCGACCCCCCCTGCAGGTGAGAAGCCAGGGGCTCTAACCGGGATCCTTATGCCAGTCCTTGCACTTAGTGCCACGTGTGCTTACCCCACTGCACTGCCACCTGGCCCCAAGACAGAAAGAAACTGAAGGGAGGAGAAAGATAGGGAAAAAGAGAGACACCTGAGGCCCTCCTTCACCACTCATGAAGCTTTCCCCCCCTGCAGGTGGGAACTGGGGGCTTGAACCTGGGTCCTTGTACACTGTAATGTGTGTACTTAATCAGGTGTATCACTTCCTGGCCCCTTCATTCTATGTTTTGGTCACACTTAATATTTTCAAATAGAAATGACAATAGGACAGAAAGTACTTTCATTGGCCCAAAACTCAATGACTCGGTGATATATATAAATCTATATATCTCAAATCCTTTAACAAATATTTGTTGTGCCTGTTCATGGTTATGTGACAGAAGACATGACAAGCATTTAAACAAAGAGACAGAACACAGGGCCCTGGGGCCTCCAAATTTGTTGTAGGTGCCAGGAAGCTGAGAAGAGATTAATGCTGCAGTTTAGGTAGGTAAGATTTGCATGTATTGCTTTGCAAGCTATTTATTTTTCCTCTCAACAATTTGCTAAGCATGAAATGATATGTAAATGTAGTGGTGTAATTTTCATGAAAATCAATCATTCCTCTTCTCAGTAAATACTGAGCACCTACCAAGCATTAAAGGCAGTGGGAATCAAGTCCACTTCTTTCCTGAGTAATATAATTTTTGCCAGTATAATCTACAGTTTGCCAAAGCTACGTAGTAGGATAAGGTAGAAGTTACATAGTCAAAACTCAAATCCTTGCTTTTCTACTCTCTACTTGTGTGACTCTGGGCTAGCCAAATTCTCCCTTCTTGTTTGCAAAATGGGGGTAAAAAAAATTGATATGACAGCATAAGATGCTTGTCCTTAGTATTAGTCATCCTTGAAGGCTCCCTCTTCCACCTCCAGAATCACTATGAGACACCATATTATCTGAGATATTTCTGACTTTCTCCCCCACTCCTATCCTCTTGGTTCAGGCCTTCTTTTGCCTTTGAGTGATCTCCCTGCTTTCACTCTTGTGTCCCTTAAGCCCATACTCTGCACAGCAACCAAAGCAGCCAGTTTAAACCATGCATGTAATTCCCCCCCACTTAAAACCCCTATAGTGGTCCCCCTGCCCCTAGAGTAAAATACAAGCTCTTGGAACAGCCAACAAGGCCAGCCTGCCCTCTTCTCCAGATTTTTGCCCTCTGCTCAATACTCAGCACACTTTAGGCATATTTTCGCCCCCTGCACCTCATCTTCATTGCTGCCCATGCAAAATAGAGTCAGTCATGCCTCTGCTTAGTGTTTTTACCTTCCCTACTTATCTCCTAAAACTCAGCTCAGATTAGGCTACTCAGCAAAGCCTTCTTTGATGCATGCCTCCAGCATCTGCTCCCAAGTTGTGTCAGAGCTCTCCTCTCTACTCTGGCCCATCATCACATTCCCCTCAATCCTGTGCATGTCCATTTTACTTTGGCTACAACACTGACTGGTAATTCATTTATTTGTGAGATTTTTTCCTTACTTCTCCTTAAAGCAAAACCACATCTTATTCATCCTCTTTCCCTCATCAGTGACACAGTGGATGGAAGAGCCAAACCTTGCTGATTCATAATCTTTGCATACAACATACCCAACTCAACTAGTCAAGCATCTGGAACAGCAGGTCTCAACCAGGGACATTTTGACTCCCAGGGGACACTTTACAATGTCTGGAGATACCTGGGCTGTAACAATGTAGTGCAGGGGAGATGTGCTTCTAGTGTTTAGTGGGTAGAGATCAGATGCTGCTAATATCCTACAAAGTCCCCATTGCACCCCTTAATGTTCCAGTTAAAAATAGTAGTAAGAGCCAAGATTAAAAAAAAAATCCTATCTAGAATCAGATCTGACACATAGATGATGTGAATGCAAGATTTCGCATCCTACAAGCTTGGGGATACTTGTGCCAAACATGATTATCAGACTGAATCTAAATTGTAAAGTATACTTCTGAAGGTTTATATTGTAATTATGCATGATATTAGTTCAGGTCACAGTATCACACCTAAGGGATTATAGGTTGACTTTTTGAACTATACTCTGAGTAAAGCAGAAGTCATACTCATGATCACTGGAATATGACAGAAGCCCCTCTCCTTTGGCCTTTCTCTCAGCACATACCCTCGCTGCTTTGGTCCAGCCACCCTGAAAAACTAGCTAGAACACATGGAGTTGAAGTGGCTGCATTTTATATTGCAAATGAACTTCTTACCCTGCATGAACTCATAACACACCCCATGAAGGTCTGAGATTATAAGGGGAATGGAATGATGAAAACTTTAAAACAGTCAGGTAAGCTTTATTGGCTACTTGACATAGCACAGCTGAGTGGTGGACTATGACAGGGCACATGGGCTGACCTACTTCTCACAGGCCTGGCAGACCCAACAACTATGCATAACCCACCAGCTCAGACCGGGCATTGCTTTTCATCTATGCACATTCAACCACCTAATGCTTGCAAATGGGTTACTTGGTGAAGGAGGCTATGCAAATGCCACAAAGTCCAGAATACAAGCCCCCAAGTCATCACAGTGACTCCTGTAATTCAGCTGAAAGATTTCCTGTTTGAACACTGAGGCAAATTTATAATCTGTTTCTCCTGATTATCCTCAGCTCTTCTTGCAGTTGCTCTTTTATCAGTCTGGCTGTCTTTTGCTTTTGAGAAAAGCCTTCTTTTCTAGTCTCAGCAACTCTTCCCTGCCTTTTTATCTAGCTTAAATTATCAAACCATTAAAACTAACTGCCAACACTGAATGTTTGCCTTCACTTAATACACACTGGCCTACATGTAGCTGTATATTTCTATTTGTTAGGTAAACTCAACACTTACCACCACCCCAGCCTTTCTAAGCTGAGTTGAAGTATCATTGGTACTTTAAGTGGTTTGGGGTCCCTGTGCTAAGTAGGGCTGACCCACTTTCTTCTAGGAAGACTTTTCAATTCTGAATAATGTGTTAGCCTCCATTAAAACCACAGTGAGGTTGAAGTTTAAGGGCAGTAACATTGGATTTTGTGAAGCTTCTTTTGTCAGTGCTACAATTTGGTCAATCCACTATCCAAAAGTGATGTTTTATGACAGAAAAATTTTCACTGGTCACACTGCTATTAAACATGTTTTAAGGGAATTCAAGCAAATCTGAAATGAAGAAACTTCTGTCGTTCATGCCAAGGGTGCAGTGCTCCTTGACTTGAGCAATTAGTACATTTATAATTTAAACAATGGCAGCACTAGTTTGTTCTTGGGTTACCTAGTGGCTTCTAGCCACCAATCCAACTACCCTCTAAGTAGCAAAGGCACTCCCCCCCCTTGATGTGTCAGTGTGATAGCAAGTCCCAGTCTCTTTTCAAGCCCAGAAGTTCCCCTATACCTTCCTTATTGTTGGGTGGTATTACAGAGCTGATATTTTGTGTCCCTCCCACTCCTAATTCATATGTTAAGGTTCTAACTCTCAATGTGATTGTATTTGGAGGGGACGCTATGGGAGTAATAAGGTTAAATGAAGCCATGAGGGTGGAGCCCTGATCAAAGAGAATTTCTGCCTTTATAAGTAGAAAAACTTTTTTTTTCTTTCTTGGCACACTTTTCCCCCCCTCTTGGACACCATTTTATTTTTAATGGGTGAAACAAGATATTTATTTATTTTTATATTACAGAATTACATGCCAACAGGGGTTTGAATCCACACCATTCCCACCACCAGAGCTTTGACTCTTCAGTCTCCCCACTGCAACCCACCACAGTTCCCCTAAGGTTGCAGATATGGGTTTTGGCACACTTTTGTATGCACCCAGAAAAGGTCATGTAAAGACATACATGAGAAGGTATGTGAACCAGGGAGAGGGTTCTCTTTAGGAACTTCTGGAACCTTTATCTTGGACATTCCAACTTACAGAATTATAAGGAAATCATTTTCTGTTGCCTCAAATAATGCTTGGCAATCTGTTATGACAGACCAAGATACTGATTGTAGTGTGGAACTATAAATTGTAATCTTACAATCTTGTTACCCACTATTAATAACAAATAAAAATAAAAAATATATGGGCAAGAGATCTGAACAGATTTTTTTTTTTTCCCAAAGAGGAAGCACAATTGGCCAACAAGTACATGAAGAGAGTTTAACACCAGCAATCACTAAAAAAAAAAAAAAAAAAAAAAGCAAATTGAAAACACTATGTAAGGTGGCTGGGCAGTGGTGCACCGGGTTAAGTGCAAGTGCAAGGATACCAATTTGAGCCTTTAGCTCCCCATCTGCAGGAGGGTTGCTTCGCAAGCAGTGAAGCAGGTCTGCAGGTGTCTATCTTTCTGTCCCCGCCTCTGTTTTCCTGTCCTCTTTCAATTTCTCTCTGTCCTATCCAACAATAGCAGCAGCTGCAACAACAATAACAGAAGCAAAAAAAAAAAAAAAAAAAAAAAAGATGGCCGCCAGGAGCAGTGGATTTGTAGTACAAGCACTGAGCCCCAGTGATAACCCTGGAGACAAAAAAACAAAACAAAACAAACAAACAAAAAAGCACACACACCTTCCTGTTACAATATTTACTATAAAAAGACAAGAAATAACATGCATCGGGTAGGTGTGGAGAGAGCTGGCCAGAAAGTTCGCCTGGGAGGGTGCTTGCTTTGCCTTGCACACTACCCAGGTTCAAGTTTAGCTCCCACCACACTGGGGGAAAACTGGCATGATGGTATCTTTTTTTGTTTCCTTTTCTCTCTCTTTTTCTATCTGAAAAAAGTCATTCCAGAGCAGTGAAGCTCTGGTGATGACCAAAAACAAACAAAGAATATGGAAAAAAGGGAACATGTACATTGTTGGTAGAATGTTAACTGGTGCAATCATTGTGGAAAATAGTATGAAAATTCCTTTAAAAAAATTAAACTGTAGTGCTGGGGGGACAACTTAAGACTTTCATGCCTGAGGCTCTGAGGTCCCAAGTTCAATTCTCAGCACCATCTAAGCCAAAGCTGAGCAATGCTTTGGTCTGCCTCACTTTGTATCTTTCTCTCTATATCTTCTCCATTAAAAACAAACAAGTGGGGGCTGGCTGGGTGGTGGCACATCTGGTAGAACACATGTTATAGTACGCAAGGACCCTGGTGTTAGCCCCCAATCCTCACCTGTAGAGGAGAAGCTCTACAAGTGGTGAAGCAGTATTGAAGGTCTCTCTCTGTTTTACTTTTCCCCTCTAACTCCCCTTTCCCTTTCAATCCTGTCTGTAGCCAAAATAATTAAGTAAATAAAAGCAAATAAAATATTTAAAAAGTAAACTATAACTGGTATATGATTTAGCAATTCCACTTCTGGGTATTTATCCAGAGGGAAAAAAGACATCAACATGAACACATATCTGCATTCACATGTTCAATTGAAGTATTACTTATGACAGCCAAGATGTAGGAACAACCTAAGTGCTTGTCACTTGATAAAGAGATAAAGGAGACATGATTGCTGGTGATACCAATACTTATAGTATACAAATAATAAAGAAGGAAGTTCCACCATATACAATAGCATGTATGAACCTTGGAGAATTTTAATAAGTGAAGTAAGTCAGAGAAGGGAAATACAAATACTATATGGCCTCACTTATATGTAGAATAAAAAGATAACAGATAATAGACTGGAGATTTGCTGAGATAGAAATGTGGGTAGGCAAAATGGTGGAAAGGTGATCAAATCATACAAATGTTAGGTTATAAAAGAAATAAGTTTTGGAGATACAATGAACAACATGATGACTATAGTTAATAATATGGTGTTAGGTATTGGAAAGTTGCTAAAAGATTAAAGCTAAAAAGACCTTATTATAAAAAAAAAAAAAACAACTGGAACTATGTGTGATTATAAATGTCAACCAAACTTAATCATGGTGTTTATGTCACAATATATACATATATAAAATCATCATGTTATATACCTAAATCTCAAACAGCATTAAGTCAGTTATATCTCAACTTTTAAATGCTAGGTTTTAACCTAGGAATTACTTTATTTTGAGGGGGAATCAATTATAAAACAGCTCTACATATACATTATTTTTCATTATCCTTTCTTCGTCATTTTCTCTAGTTTGGGAGAAAAATCTAGTTAATTTTCAATGATACCATCTCAAAAATTATGTTGCACATTCCTTTCAACAAAGTCAAAGGATTTTGCTCCAAACCTTTTATTGGTTTTGATTGAATCCTCAGAATGGAGGCAAACAGCTGATTCAAATCTATTCCTTTTTTTTTTTTCATTAAAAATCATTTTTGTTTTCTCTTAGTATTTGATGAGAGAAGCAGTTCTTTGATTTGGAGATCTTTGTAAAATTGACTTTGTTCTTTTAAAATCCCAACTGCTCCAGGCATCATTAGCTCCTTCTAATAGAAGTTTCAATTTCCTTTTATCCCTTTGAGCATGAGTTCCAATATCCTCAAAGCAGCACCTTTTAATTGGCCTGGAAAGGGTCACCCTTCTAAGAAGAGGAAACCATATCACACATTTTACAAAGTTAGTGTGGATCTTTGAGATCAGAAGGGAATGGTTGCAGGAGGTGGATTCATCCCTCAGCAAATGTTTAGGTGCATGTGATTACATTTTCAATATAATTACTATGTTATTACACATACCCACTCTTAGCCAACATATCCCCTGCTATAATTAGTTAGCCTTTACTTAAGATTCCTTTGTCTTTAAGATTTTTTTTCTCCTCATTTTTAAATTTAGTCAATGAATGAGGGGCAGTATTCATTCTGACAGTGGTTCCCTTATATTTAACGATTTTTGGTGACTTTCTTCTATAAGAACCACTCTGGGAAAAAAAAAAAAGAACCATTCTGTATTTATACGCTTTTAAAAAAATGATACAATAGCATCTAGTGTTTTCTCTCACCTTCAGATGTGCATTGCCTTGTATGTTCTAGGAGTAATTTCTCCAAAGGAGTCTAAAGTGTAACCAAACCCTATGTGTACATGGACATAGTTTATAATCAAAGTTTTCCCAGGGAACTATACTTTATTACTTTACTTCTAGAGTCACCAGAACTAATCTGGGTCTGGATAGGCACCTAAATCTCACAATGGTAGTAGGAAACTTTGCAAGGCAATCTGAAAGAACACAACAACTTAACTTCATCAAGGGAGCAGTAAGCAGGAGGCAGGGGCTGCTAAAACATACTCCCTAGGTCTCAAGATAATAGACAGACTTTAAGAATCACTGTTCTAAAGAAAAGCTCAATAATGGGTGGGGATATAGCATAATGGTTTTGTAAAGAGACTTCCATGCCTGAGGCTCTCAAGTCCCAGGTTCAATCCCCCACACTGCCATAAGCCAGAGCTGAGCAGTGCTTTGGTAAAAAAAAAAAAAAAAAAAAAGCTCAATATTTCTTCTTTATATTCAAGGCACACTTAAATAACTCAGGTGTCATATTACTCAGACACAAGAAATTAAGCATTTTATTGCCATACAATTTCTACCTTATTATGTGATTGTATACTATCTCATTAACTATTTACATTAACAAACTGATCTCTATATCATCATGCTATTAAATATTAGTGAGAATGCCATGTCAGAGAGATGCTAAACACAGGGCAAGGAGACAAGTGCAGTAGTAGCACACAGGATTTTGGTGTAAGAGGTCCCACGTCCTTGACGCCACATAATATCAGAGCTGAGCAATATTCTGGTCTCTCTTGCTCATAGACATAAATAAATAAATTTTTTTTTAAAGATACTAAATATAGAAGATGAACAATCTAGACTTAGATTCCATTTTGTGTTATTACTACTTTTAGGGGAAAAGAGTAACTGATGAGTTGATTTCTTCATAAACTTCCCAGAATCAAGTTCTTTAAGTTTTTTTTTTTTAATTTATTAACATGGGAGAGAAGAGCATGATTCTGGTACATGTGATATAAGGGGTTAAACTCAGGACTGCATGCTGTTAGGTCCAAAGCTCTAGCTTCTGTGTCACTTCCTAGGCTACCAGAATAAAGCTCTTCAGCTCCCCTTCACCTAGTTCTTCTGCTGAAGAATTAGGTGAAAACTAAGTTTATCACATCTAACAGAAGTAGATAATCAAGAGCAAGGGAAGACATTGCCCCCATCTGCTTTTCCCTGAAACATTGTCTCTTGTGATATGCCACTCATCTGAGAATGACTTGGATAACTTAGAATACAACCAAGGAAGCACTGCTGCAGGAAGAGTCTCTCTTTCTCTCCCCCTCTCTCTTCCCTTCCCCTCTCACTTTCTCTCTTTGTCCTATCAAATCAAGTTAAATCAAATCAATCAATAAATATTAAAAATGAGCCATTCTCATGTACAGACAAAAAAACAAAACAGAAAAGCAAAGCCCTTTTAAGGATGCCCCCCACCTCTCCCCCAAGATTGCTTATGGACACTCAGCTATTTCAGTATGAAATCTCTGTGTGGGCGGATGGTTACGGCCTTTCTGCCACCATCATGTCACTCGATGGAAATATGGGGAGCTCTGTTTCATCTTGGAAATCTTGGCAACTCTTTCTTCAATGTCTCCATTAACTAGAGAGGCACTAAAGGAGGTTCCAGCCCTAGAAAGTATATTCTGGGCCTTCTGAGAGGTAGGGAAGCAAGATCACCAGAAAGACATATACTACACGTGGGCGCGCGCGCGCATACACACACACACACACACACACACACACACACACACACACACACACACACACACACACACACACCCTTTGATCATTCTTCCTTCTCAGCTGTTGGTATTTGTGAAATGTACTAATAATAAGCAGCAGAGCTCATCTTTATTAACTAACTTTTACTGTACAACTGACTTGAGCATGATGCCATGGAAACTACTTCACATTAACTCGTTTATGTAATAGACACCAGGGAAGCATGTGGTGCTAAACACACAATTCTAGGAATCAAAGAGCCAGTGTTCTCCTCCTTCTTCATCAGAGCTCGGCTCAACTCTGATTTATGGTGGCATTGGGGACTGAATCTGGGACTTTGGAGCCTCAGGCAAGAGAATCTCTTTGAATAATTATTATGCTGTCTATGCCCCCCCAAGTTCAAGTTCTGATGTTTTCATTTCTAAGTATATATCCTCAAACAAGTAAGTTACTTAGAGTCTCTTGGCCTCATTTCCTAGGTCAGCAGTAGATGCTGCCTTATAGCAAGTACTAAAGAAATGCTAGCTTCTATTATTTTCACAAAATCAGAAGAAAACTGACTCCTACTGAGGTTGCTTCTCCTTAAGCTCTGTCCAAGATGCAAAAGAAACAAAAGTGGCATTGAGGTAAAAATCTGGGTCACATCATGCCTGCTTCTCTGCTGATTGGAAAAAAACCCTTGAGTCCAGGCTGGGTCATGCTGACAATGAAAGTGAATCCTACACAACTTTTAAAGGAAATAAAACTGTATCTTATCACCTGCAAATATGCCCAAAATACATCCAATGGAAAAAAATTCACAAGACAGTATAATCACCTCAAGATAAAAAGTTAGTTATTATCATAACTGATGATTGTGGTCTGGGAGGTGGCACAGTGGATAAAGCACTGGATCATGAGGTCCTGAGTTCAATCCTTGACAGCACATGTACTAGTTCAATCCCTAATAGTACATGTAACATCTGGTCTTTTCTCTCTTTCCTCCTATCCTTATCATTAATAAATAAATGAAATCTTAAAAAAAAACTGATGATAATATGTTGACATATGTAAAAGAAAAGAGCTCGAGAAATTTCTGTAGCTTTGGGGCAATTAGGATTGCATGACACATTCACTTGATAGCTGGTACTTCTGTGCTATTTGAATTTTTATAATGAATATCATTTATTAATCAGGAAAAACCCAAGTTTAAAAAGTGTCTTATCATATTGTAGATTTTAAATTCTACTGCATACTGGCAATTGTAAACTCGAGTTGGGAATCAATAATGATGATAGATAAGCTGACTAAGGAGAGTCTCCTGTTAAGATAACATGCAACTCATTATAGAATCTTCTTTCATCATGCCACAGTCCTGCCAGGAACCTCCTGAAGTGGGATTTTGTGGTTAGCACTTTGAACTGGGCTAAAGCCTCCTATCCTGATTTGAATCCTAGTTCTCCCTCTTACCACATATATCACACTGGGCAAGCTTCTTTTTTTTTTTTTTTTTTTTTTTTAAATATTTATTTTATTTATTCCCTTTTGCTGCCCTTGTTGTTTTATTGTTGTAGTTATTATTGTTGTTGTCGTTGTTGGATAGGACAGAGAGAAATGGAGAGAGGAGGGGAAGACAGAGAGGGGAAGAGAAAGATAGACACCTGCAGACCTGCTTCACCGCCTGTGAAGCAACTCCCCTGCAGGTGGGGAGCCGGGTGTTCGAACTGGGATCCTTATGCGGTCCTTGTGCTTTGTGCCACCTGCGCTTAACCCGCTGCGCTACAGCCCGACTCCCTGGGCAAGCTTCTTAATCTCTGTGCCTCAGTTAATTTATCTGCCAAATGGAGCTAACAATAGCACTTCAAAGGGGTAATGTGAGGATGCATTGAGATATTATATGTAAAATGCTTACAACAAAGACTGGCATGTGGCAAGCATGGGAGAGTTTGGCCCTTATTACTTTAATCCTTAGCTAGAGAAAACTGTGGGTGCAAATGACACATTTATCTCAAAACAAAACAAAACCCTCCAGAATCTTGCAGCTCACTCCCACTGCCACCTCCCTTAGAGCAGAGTTTATCACTTATCTCCGGGGCTGCTGCACCCTCTTCCCACACTGTCTCCTTCCCCCTGGCAGCACATGCTCCAGCCTATCTTTCCTGACACTGCTGGATCCAACTCTTCTGAACCTCCCTTTCATCTCCTGCAGCTTGGTTTAAACGGCTCCAGTACTTTCCCTTTGTCACAAGTTTAACATGTTCACCTGTTATTTTTTTTTTTCCACACTTTGGCTTCCTCAGGTCTTTCCTACATGTGGCACTGTATTTCTAACTCAAATCATCTGCTCCTGCCACCCTGGTCCACTCATTGATCCTTGAGAAACACAAGGGACCCCCCTATCCCCCCCCACCTCTCCAATACGAATCTTTGCCTCAGTTAGCTGTTCCCTCCCACCTCCTGCTTGTAATTCCATCATCTCAAGATCATAGTGAGTAACAGTGGTCAGGAAATCTGACCACTTAGATTTGGTTAACTCTACTTTCAATTCTGGAGCTTCTCATGCTCTGGCCCAAACTCTCATTTGTGGCTCAATTATATTACTGGGGTAGGAATTTTATAAATTCAACAAGCACTTATGGAGCAGACTGTGGGAATTGAGAGATTAAGAAGACAAAGCCTCTGTCCTCTGTGAGTTCCTGTTCATGCAAAGCAGACAGAAAGTAAACAAATAAATGCTGGGCCACAGCTGGGATGAAACTTGTCAAGGCACAGTGGTGGCCCACAGACAGGAAGGACACAGGAATGAACCAATGTTAAAGGTGTGAAATGAATTGCTTATCTTTCCCTCTTCCAAGGAAATGTGTCCTTCCTCCTGCTGATTAAAAACATGGAGTTGGATTTGAAACATTTTAGATCCTGTCCTACTCAGCTGTCAAATGACAGGCTCTGACCAGTTTCCTCTCTCCTTCACCAGCCTGGGCTGTATTTCCATCGTCTCTTCTATTTAGTTCACTGCTCTCTGCCTGCCTATTTGTGTAAAATGTGAACGAACTGGTCAGGTGCAGTCATCTAATTCGGCATTTGGTTTCATGCCAACGCATTGAGGGCATTCAATAAATAATAGTGCCTGGTGTGCCTTTTCTAGATCCTGGCTGCTTACGTCTAAGAAGAAGCTGGGACTCTTGGATATAAGCTCTAGAAGGAATGAGGGAGAGTGGTACAGCTCTGGAGCCCACAAAGTCAATCTGGCATTGACTGCTCAGTCTGAGATCACACACCTGTATCTGGGCTTGCTGCAGTGAAGTCTATGACAGGCAAATATGACGCCCCTGAGTTGAGTCATTAGGGTATGTGTGACCTTCCTGATAGGGTTTTCTAGATTTAACCTGGGTAAAAGTACACAAAGACATCCTCCCCCTGTGGGCACACTGGCCCATGCTTACTTGCCTTCATTAAGGAAATTCTACTTCCTATGGGTGATTCTGGGAGGGGTGGATAGGAATCTCTCTTGGATTATAGGGGTTGTGCTAATGGAGGAAGAGCAGGGAGAAGACAGAAAGTTCTTACAATGAAATTGCATGGATATATGTCCGCTAGCCACCAATCTATCCACTCATTCTCTCCATCAACCAAGTGATAGGCAGTGATGCTACAAAAATGAATATTATAGGCTCTGGTTCATGGAAGACAATCAGTGATTTACATTTCTATACTTGCTTTCCTTTACCATGTCCAATTGAAAGGCATTCTGTCCTTTCTGGATGACAGAGCCTAGCTAAGGTATACAGGCATCATGACCTGTATAAAGAGGATATTTCTGGGTGGGGAAGATAGCATAATGGCTATGCAAAAATACTTTCCTGCCCGAGACTCCAAAATCTCAGACTCTGTCCCTACATTACCATAAACCAGAGATAAGCAGTAATTTGGTTTTTCTCTATCACTTTCTCTCATTAAAATAAAACTAATTAAAATATTTTAAAAGAGTCAGGATGTTTCTTTGTATTCTTTATATATATATATATTTTAGCGTGATCCCAAATGTTTTCATCTTTAATCTTCCTTCCTGTTGTCATCTGATCTTCACTAAGCTAGTCTAAATAAGGCTTTCTGGTTTAACCTACTATTTGGTTTCTCCCAGCTTTTTAATGATCATTCAAATGCAGACTGGCTTCAGGAAACACCATATAGTTTCAACATAGCCTCCAGCTCTATTTTTAAAGTTGTATTGCCTCAGACTGCCAGAGTCTGGAGAGAAGTCAAGGGACTTGGCCCTCAGTTCATACTAGACCACTTGACTTTGGGGCAATTTTACTTGCCCAGCTGTCCTGCCATTCACCACATGTAGAGTGGCAATAATGCCAATTGTCAGAAAGGGGGGGAACTTGGTGAGCTCATAGCTGGAAAGGATGATGTTCTCAAAAACAAAGCCATGCCATGAAGTAAAATTCTGATTTTATGGCTTATCAATACGAAGCTTCATACTGTTTCTGGCTTCTGCTTCTGTGAGCTTGGCATATCACTTGTAAGGAAGAGGTCTGAATAATTAGCATGACTTGTCTTCTCAAGCACAGACTCCCATATAGACTGGATTTGGCACAAATAAGAACACCACGTTGTAGCTGGCTGGTAATCAAACACTGCCAGCAGGTGAGCAGTGAGTGGGAGGGGCACCTGGTATGGAGAAGCTCTTCTGGACAGGAGATAATTTTTAAAGTGTCCTTCTAAGCTGGGCTCAATTAAAGTAGTAGTTTGAAAAGAAATCATGTTACAAAATGAGGAGCCTGCCATAGTGCTTAAAGATGCAGAAGTCTCTGCAAATTACAGCTTCCAAAAAAGAAAAGAAAAAGAAAAAAGTAAAAGAAAAGAAAGAAGTCACACAGCACAAAGACACCAATGAGTTATTTTTGCCCTTACAGGGCATACAAAAACTTTTTTAAAGCATGAACTGTGGAGGTCTCGCTAAAAGAAAGCCTCCATTTATATTTGCTTGTAATAATCTGAGGGCTGACAAATACGTGAGCGATGTTCACAAAAGTGTAGGTAGAATCCAAGACAAACACAACTTTCACAGGCATAAAGGAAAATGTCAAAATCAATGTCTCATAAAGTATGGATAATAATAATTACTGATATGTTGTAAGTTCCAAATATAAGAAACAGCAAGCACATGTCATTTCTACTAAAAAGAAAGAAAATTTGTCAGAAATAGGATGTTCTTTGAGAAAACACAGGCTAGCCTAAGAGCAGCCTAAAAGTCGCCAGATAGCCATTTTGCCAAGAGAACACTTTCAGTTTACTCACTGAAGGATGTTAAGAGTCATGGATGTTGTATCATTGTCTTCACACCTGCAGCTTCTTCCCCAGAAACTCTCATATAGGAATACAAGCTAAAAAAGGAAACCCATGCCAATGCCATCCTCACTCACAGATTTTGCTGTCTTCTTGAGTGCTGGGTTCCAAGTCTGGGGAGCACCAGAGCCAGGCAGCCGCCCTTGCTCAGCACCATATCTGAAAGAGGCCAGTGACAGGTTGGGTACAGGAGAGCAGGACAACCCCAAGTGAAGAGGAAGAGGCTCTTTCTTACTCACCATGCACTCAGAGCTGGCACTGGTTATAAAAACAACAGAACTCCCCCACGCGGGAGCACCTCCCAGCCACCTTGCCTCACCACTAATTTGCAGTAATAAGCTCAGCTAAGGGCATGAAAGGGAAGAGAGCTAGATGTGGGGCAATAACCAATAGGCAGAAAACAGACCAAGTGCTATGGGGAGTGCTTGAGGTCCATTTTAGGGTAGACACTGTCATCCCACAGGTTCTTCAACAAAATCATCCCTCAGTGATTGGGGTCATGGAGTTAGACATGGATTTAGCAGGTACTCAGGCTTTTGTCTGGGGTTGTGTCCTATGTCTAAAAGCACTCACCTTCTGGGGGTGTCCAGCCAAGAGTCAGTTGTTCTTTGAGACCCAGATTAAGACAGTTTCTGAGACTTCTTAAAGATCTGACTTGCTGCTACTACAAGGCCTTACTAATGTCTTATAAGTGTGTGTGAGTATGGGGCTATATATATATATTTATATATATATTTCAGTTCTGCCTTATTATATATATATATATATATATATATATATATATATATATATATAATTTGTTTATTTATTTTTTTCCTCTTCTGCACCAAACATCATTTCATTGCTACCCAGGCAAAGCTTTATAGGTTCATGGAAGTTCTGAGCTGACCTATGTAATTCATGACCTAGTGCCCCCTTCTCCTCAAGAAGTGAGGTCACTTTTATAGCTGACAAAAACCTTTGAAGCTTCACAAGCAGTAAACACACCCTCTCTCTTGATCTGAGGGCCCTTGGAGAATTCATTCCCTAGAGTCAGACTGCATGGGAAGTAAGATTAGAATGGAATGTTTCATTTCTGCCTTTGAATTTATTTAAAAATAGCTAGGCTGCTTTATTCCTGTGGGTAATGTTAAAGCTTTACAGATGAAGACTGAGAAGAAAATTAGAAAGAATGATTTACACCAGTGACTCATGCTATTTAAAAGTATTGGATTGATAACAACAACAATAATAACAACAACAATAAAAAGACAACAAGGGCAACAAAAGAGAAAATAAATAAAATTTAAAAAAAAGCATTGGATCAATTTGACCTGACCCCATTGCATGCTAGAAAGTTAACTTATAACTTGGTCCCCAACTAGGAAAGTTTGACTAGAAATATTTTTGACTTCTTTAACACTTAATGCCCCAAATAAAAAGGTAATCCAGACATTGTTCATAGTTAACAACTAGTTGATCAACCATCTCTCATTAGGGGTAAATATATGTAATATCAGGCAACTTTTGAATGTCCTGTACATTTAGTGCTATTGGAAAAACAGGGTGGACAAAAGTAGAGTTCAAAGTCTCCTGCTGACTATCCTAAAGGCTTGGAAAAATCTTTCTTTGACCTTTGGAGAAGATAGTCTCTTCAGTATACAGTTCACACTCACTCCACCCCACTTGCAATCCCAGTGTGAGTGGAATGGTGTTGGTCAGTTCCCCCAGCTAGCTAGATGCCATTCATTGCAGAGATCCAGAGTCATTAAATCCTGCCAAACCTGATCTGAAGCCCTGGGAGGGGAAAGGCATTACAGAAGAGGTGCTGAGCCCAGAGCCTTGCATGCTCCCTTTGCCTACACTGCACATGAACTTGGTGAGGAAGCGGGAGACCTTTTGACTCATCATTGCTAGGCTTGTCACAAGGGTGTTTCTCCAGCACAAGTTATTCAGAGTCTTGTCTGAGTTCCGACTGAGGATTTTCTGACAACTCTAAAAGCTCAACTTTATTCTTAGTGCACGCAGATGAGTCATTCAGGGTAGAACTTCCTACCTGCAGAATTTGCTTCTCATCTAGTGGGTCTCTCATGTCCACCTGGAGTAGCCTGTCACTAGGCAGGCACCAACAACTTCTAAAGCTTCTGTTCAGGTTCTTCTCTAAATCATAGCCTCATTTGCAGAGGCTCTAAGAAGAAACACTGAATTTCACAAAAGAAAAGGAGATAAAGGGCCCAAGTCATATGGAGTAATCTTCCTCTTAGGAGAACTTTCTTTTTTCTTTTAAACTATTTTTATTTTTTATGGGAGGAGGTAGGTAGTATAATGGTTATGCAAAGAGACTCTCATGCCTCAGGCTCCAAAGTCCCAGGTTCAATCTCCCATATAATCATAAGCCACAGCTGAGCAGTGCTCTGGAAAAAAAAATCCTATTAATATTTTTATTTATTTATTTTTTTGGATAGAGACAGAAAGAAATTGAGAGGGAAGGAGGAGGTAGAAGTTGAGAGAGAGAGAGAGAGGAAGACAGAGAGATATAGGTACAGTACTCTTAGAGCTTATGAAGCTTCCCCCTGAAGGTGGGGGCAGGGAGCTTGAACCTGAGGCCTTGTGCTCTGTATTGTGTGCACTGTAAGAGGTATGCCACTGCCCAACCCCTGGAGAACTTTCTTTCCTGGAAATATTTCTTTGATTGTTCTCAATTTTTGCTATCAAGGGTCCATTTCCAATTACATTACCAGGGTAAAACTAAGCCTTCAAGTCTTATGCTTTCATTAGACTTCCAAAAACAATAAAAAATTGAGAGGCATTATCTGTTACAGCTGCCAGTGTTTAAATCCCTCCATAACATAGAATGTCATGTCCATTCAAAGAGCACTGTGAGAGCCAGGTGGTGGCTCATCCTGTAAAGCACATATGTTACAATGTGCAAGGATCCAACTTTGAGTCCCTGGTCCCAAAATACAGGAGAAAAATTTCAGGAGTGGCTATCAGTGCTGCAGGTGTCTTCCATCCTCTCTGTTTCTCTCTATATATTAAAAAGAAAGATAAAGAAAAAAGCCACCATGAGCAATGGAGTTACATAGGCACTGAACCCTAGCAATAACTGACAGGAAAAAAAAAGGCACTGTAATATTTTTCCTTTTTTTGGGGGGGGGGATTCTTGTCTTCATTTTCAAAAACTCTTGTTTACTTAAAGTATATATTATAGAAGTATTTTTTCTTTCACTCAAGAATGAAGCCTATTGTTCTCAGGAAATCAAACAAATGAGACTGTTAGGCACAAAGGGAAAAGTGACTTTCATAAAATTCATAGTAATTTTAGGGATGGAGGACCCAGCCTGCATCTGAGTTCCTGCATATTCATTATGTGAAAGTAGCTACACAGAATGCCCATTAAATAATTGCTAACTTCTTTCCCTAAAGGTTTGAGCATTTGTCAGGCAGCTAGGGATGTGTGTATGTTTTTGCACCATAAAGTCTACCAATATGTTTCTAAATAGATGGCTGTTTCTTAAAAAATTTGTCACCTGGAACTTTGTCCTGAAGAACATCTTGAAATTTCAGAATCGCTGCAGAATAAGCTTCTAGTGAAAGAAAAGGGACACCAATCACACATTCACACATCTATCACACATAGTTATGACACATAGTCAGAGTAAGAAGAGTTCCTAGGAAGCATTTTAGAGAACTGGATTTGGTAGCATGCATTGATTAGTCACAGTGCTTACTTGTGACTAGTCTATAGCAAAGAGAATTGACAGGGAATTGGGGAGATAAAATAATGGCTGTGCAGCAGGCTTTCATATCTGAGACCCAGTGTTCCAGGTTCAATCTCTTTTTAAAAAATATTTTATTAATTATTTATTGGATAGAGACAGAAGGAAATAGAGGGATTGGGGAGATAAAAAGGGAGGGGGGAGAGAGAGAAGAGAGAGAGAGAGAGAGAGAGAGAGAGAGGCATCTGTACTACTGTATCACAACTTGTGAAGCTCCCTCACTTCAGATGGAGACCAGGGGCTTGAACCCAGGCCCATTGTAATATGTGTGTTCAACCAGGTGTGCCACTGCCTACCCAACCCCCACCCCCAGGTTCAATTTCTACACTAGTATAAGCCAGAGTTGAACAGTATTCTGGTCTCTCTCAAATTAAAATAAAAACATTTTCAATCTTAAAACAAAAATGATTGGGACATCAGGGGAATAACTTTCCTCCCCTGGGGATATATCCTAAGGAATCAAACACGCCCATCCAAAGACCTCTGTGTATATCTATGTTCGTAGCAGCACAATTTGAAATAGCCAAAACCTGGAAGCCACCTAGATCTCCAACAACAGATGAGTGGCTGAGCAAGTTGTGGTCTATATACACAATGGAATATACTCAGGTATTAAAAATGGTGAATTCTGTAGGTGTCTATCTTTCTCTCCCCCTTTCTGTCTTCCCTTCCTCTCTTCATTTCTCTCTGTCCTAACAACAATGACATCAATAACAACAATAATAACTACAACAATAAAAAACAAGGGCAACAGAAGACCTAGTGGGGGTTGTATTGTTATATGTAAAACTGGGAAATGTTATTCATATACAAACTATTGTATTTACTGTTGAATGTAAAACATTAATTCCCCAAATAAATAAATTTTTAAAAAAAGTAAGCTTGAAATGGAAAAAAAACAAAGACCAAAAAACAAGGGCAACAAAGGGAAAATAAATAAATAAATATAAAAAAATGGTGAATTCATCTTCTTCACCTATTCTGGATGGATCTCAAAAGAATCATGTTGAAATAAGCCAGAAAGAGAAGGATAAATATGGGATGATCTCACTCACTGACAGAAGTTGAGAAATAAGAACAGAAAGGAGAAACACAAAATAAAACTTGGACTGAGTTTGATGTATTGTACCAAAGTAAATGACTCTGGGGGGAGTGGTGGTGGTGGTGGCTTTCAGGTCTTGGTGCATGATGATATAAAAATACCTAGGCTGGGAGTGAGAGTGTTTTGCAGAAAATTTAGACATTTTTTTACATTAATCAATTAATCCTCCCAATTAAAAAAAGTCATCATCAAGGGATTAAAACCAACTACTTCCTTTATGACCAGCTCATGGGAATTAAAAAAAAAAAAGGCACAGAAAGCTGTAGGTCATCTAGGACGAGAAGCTGCATTTTTTCTCTCACTAAGAGAAAGATTGCTATCTCAGAAATATGGTTGCTTAGTGAGAGATCCTTGAAATACCAAAAGCTATGGCACTGTACCATGACCAGCATGATTCAAAGATATAAGGAGACTGAGGGGGCGAAGTCAGGACTCACTCTCTTCTACCTTTAGTGACATCATTCTGAAGATATTTAAATTGTAGTCTTACAGACATAGTGGAAGTACATTTGAAAATCGTAAAATGAGAATACTAGCTCAATAAGGAGAGGGGTCTTTGTACTAGCTCAATAAGGAGAGGGGTCTTTGTCTCCCCACCCCATCTTGCTGATAAGACCTCAATATTCAGAATAGTGCCTAACATATAATAGGTGCTCAATTAATATTTATGGAATGATTATAAGGGTGGTATTGAAAGAATTCATGGATATTCAAAACTATTCAGGAGAGGGTGGGGAATTATCACAACTTATTATTATTAATTTCTTTTCTTTGCCTTGAGGTTTCAAGCTTTCCCCTTCCCCTATTTTTTCCAGATGGAAAGTGAAGGGGGGAGGGGTAGGAGGAGAGGAAGAGAGAGAGAGAGAGAGAGAGAGAGAGAGAGAGAAATATTCTAGTATTGCTCCATCACTCATGAAGCTTCTGCTTTATATGGTGCTCCTAGGTAGTGGCTGAGGGACTTGAACGCAGGTGCTGGCACATTGTGTGTCCTAATGAGTAAGCTATCTCCTAGTCCCTATACAAAATTTCTTAAAAAGAAGACGTGACCGGTCAATTCTATTTTTGCTTTTGCTGTATGCACATAGCTCAATACATCTTGAAGTAATATAAACATGTTTTCTTTTTTTTTTTCTTTATTGGGGGATTATGTTTTACATTCCACAGTAAATACAATAGTTTGTACATGCATAACATTTATCAGTTTTCCACATAACAATACAACCTCCACTAGGTCCTCTGTCATCCCTTTTGGACCTGTACTCTCCCCCCATCACCCACCCCAGAGACTTTTACTTTGGTGCAATATACCAACTCCAGTTCAGGTTCTACTGTGTTTTCTCTTCTGATCTTGTTTTTCAACTTCTGCCTGAGAGTGAGATCATCCCATATTCATCCTTCTGTTTCTGACTTATTTCACTCAACATTATTTCTTTAAGCTCCATCCAAGATGAGCTGAAAATGGTGAAGTCACCATTTTTAATAGCTGAGTAGTATTCTATTGTGTATATATACCACAACTTGCTCAGCCACTCATCTGTTGTTGGACACCTGGTTTTGGCTATTACAAATTGTGCTGCCAAGAACATATGTGTACATAGATCTTTTTGGATGAGTGTGTTGGATTCCTTAGGATATATCCCCAGGAGAGGAATTGCAGGATCATAGGGTAGGCCCATTTCTAGCCTTCTGAGAGTCCTCCAGACTGCTCTCCACAGAAGCTGGACCAATTTACATTCCCACCAGCAGTGCAGGAGGGTTCCTTTGACTCCACAACCTCTCCAGCATTTGCTGCTGCTACCTTTTCTGATGTATGACATTCTCACAGGAGTGAAGTGGTATCTCATTGTTGTCTTTATTTGCATTTCTCTGACAATCAATGACTTGGAGCATTTTTTCATGTGTTTCCCGGCCTTTTGGATCTCTTCTGTGGTGAATATTCTGTCCATGTCCTCTCCCCATTTTTGGATGGGGTCATTTGTTTTCTTGTTGTTGAGTTTGTCAAGCTATTTATACATTTTGGTTATTAAACACTTGTCTGATGTATGGCATGTAAAGATCTTCTCCCGTTCTGTGAGGGGTCTTTTGGTTTGGGTAGTGGTTTCTTTTGCTGTGCAGAAGCTTTTATTATTATTATTATTGGTTTATTACCAGTTTTATTTATTCTTCATGATTTCAAGACCATATGTGAATCTAAAAGAATTGTTGGACTTATCTCTATGCTTAACTGATTTATTTCTCATTATGCAAAGGTTTTTTAATTTGATGTAGTCCCATAGGTTTATGTTTGCCTTAGTCTTCTTTGTAATTGGATTCATTTCACTGAAGATGTCTTTCAAATTTATGCGGAAAAGAGTTCTGCCAATATTTTCCTCTATCTGATAGTTTCTGTTCTAACATCAAAGCCCTTGATCCACTTGGAATTTACTTTTGTGTTTGGTGAAATATAGTGGTTCAGTTTCATTCTTCTGCATGTTTCAAAAACATATTTTCTTGCTTACATAATAATGCACAATCTTTTTTAACTTGGAAAATAACAAAGTCAGTCTTTGAGGAACAGGTTAAAAGTTACATGTATGAAATATGGTTGGAGATTGTTTTTAATTGATTAAGAATTTGAGGATGCTTTCTCTTTTTGCACAGTGCAGATGAAGAGTCTAGAATGTGATAAATTATAAACCTAATGAGGCTCTTAACTTCTCTAGCCAGTCATTATCTCCCAGGAAATGATTGTTGTTCCTTAATTATAAGATGAAACTAAACATTGAGAAATGTTGAAAGTGATCTGATTGGCAAACATACCAAGGACTAACTCTACAGGCATGCCTTCTACATACCAATTAGAGCTGCATCACCCATAATAAAATACTGCATGCTGTTGGCTGTGTTCTATGTTGTCATTTTCAGATTAGAATAACAATAACAATTCCAGTCTGGGGCACTTCCTAGGCACCAGTGCTGGACTTTTCTGATATAGAAAATAAGGACTCTGCCTATGAGTTTATTACTCTGCAGGAAATGCCCTTATTTTCACTTTGACCACACCCAAAATAAGAGTCAGCCTTAAAGACAACAAAAGCAGCCAATCAACCAATCATCTATTTTATGAGTTGTCAAGTAGAGAAATACCAAAAAGCTTTCTTTTTTAAATTTATTTCTCCTTTTGTTGCTCTTGTTTTATTGTTGTAGTTATTATTGTTGTTATTGTTGTCGTCATTGTTGGATAGGACAAAGAGAAATGGAGAGAGGAGGGGAAGACAAAGAGGGGAAGAGAAAGATAGACACCTGCAGGCCTGCTTCACTGCCTGTGAGGCGACTCCCCTGCACGTAGGGAGTGGGGGGCTCGAACCTGGATCCTTATTCCAGACCTAGCGCTTTGCACCACGTGTGCTTAACCTGCTGCGCTACCCCCCAACTCCCCCCAAAAAGCTTTCTAAAAGGAAAGTACATATGCAGGACATTTTATTTTGGTTTTGGAGGGTAGTTCCCTATCAAGGTAAACATAGATATTAGAGCGAGACTGTTGAGTAATTCCAACACTAGAGAACCTATTGGTTTATAGATTAAAAAACAAACAAACTGGGGAGTCAGGCAGTTGCTGCAGTGGGTTAAGCACATGTGGTGCGAAGCGCAAGGATTGACATAATGATCCTGGTTCGAGCCCCTGGCTCCCCACCTGCAGGGGAGTCACTTCACAAGTGGTCTTTCTCTCCCCCTCTCTGTCTTCCCCTCCTCTCTCCATTTCTCTCTGTCCTATCTAATAATGATGACATCAATAACAACAACAATAATAACTACTACAACAACAAAAGGACAACAAAAGGGAAAATGAGTAAATAAATAAAAACCTCACAAGTTTCTAGAACAAAGGGTTTATTTCTAGCCCAATGTAGTATAATGTATGGAATTTTGTATGGACATTACTTCATCAAATGACAGCTGTTTTTCCTTTCTAAGTCTCCTCTATGTGTGCCTTGAGGGAAAGCATGCTGGTTAAGGAGCAGGGCCAAAATTCCAGATTGCCTGGGTTCTAGTCTCAAACCAACATGCATGCAAGATGTTGATATTTGGTTAAGAAGAAAAAAAGAGTGATAAACTTTTTAATTTTGCTGAAATGTAAATATTTCCCAACTTAAGTAAAAGCTATTTTGTAAGATTTGAATTGTAAAGTAGTTGTCTGGATTCCAGAGGAGGCATGTGACCTTATTAGAAAGGGATTGTCACAGTCCTGCTACTTGTGGTAAGGATTACATGAGCAAATGCACTCCTAAACAACACCGTAGGTGCTCTATAAATGTTGGATAAATAAATGCTCTGTGAATTATCATTATTACCTTTTGTCCTACATGAATGTTAATATAGGGACTAAACCCTGAGAAAAGAATCAGTCAGAAAAATTATAATGGGGCTGAGGAGGTAGATTAATGGTTTGTAAGAAGACTTTCATGCTTGAGGCTCTAAGGTCCCAAGTTCAGTTCCCAGCATCACCATAAGCCAATCCTGAGCAATGTTCTGGTAAAGGAAAATAAAGAAAAAAAGAAAAGAAAAGAATTAGGAGCAATGCAGATAAACATCAAGGTTGCTCCATGGTATCTTATCCCCAAAGTAGACTCAATAAATCAAATTCCCTAGGGATGTCTATTAATTTTAAGTCATTATTTTAAAACTTAAGATTGTATCCTGGGAGGTTGTACAGTAGCTAGACTTGGACTTAAAAGCTTGAGGTCCCAAGTTTGATCCCCAGCATCTACTGTGCCAGAGTTATCTCTCTCTTTCCCCTTCCCTTCTCTTTTCCTTCTTCTTCTCCCTCTCCTATTATAGCAATACTAGCTATAATCCTACTTCATTACCAAAATCCTAGCCAAAGTAGCATAGAAATCACAAATAAGAATAAATTATCACTACTTATCTCCATTTTATTGGTCTTGTCTCAGACCTACTGCAGTCCAGCTTCATCTTCAGCCCCTAGCAACGGCTCTTATCAAAATCACTATCAATCTCTGGAGCTTGCCAAGGTCAGTGGCTTGGAGTCCTGGAGTCCCTCAGCAGCAGCATTCATCACAGAAAACTGCTCTCTTCTTGGACTTCTACAATATCATACACTCTCTCAGAGGCTGGCTTCCTTCTCTCAGTTTACTTGACAGTTACTTTTATTTATTCTTCTTCTTCTAGCGTTTGCCCTTCTTCCGTAGCCAGTCAACAGCGTCAGGTTGAGCCTGATGTAAAGTTTCGAGACCTCCTTTGAATCTGGAGAGGTGGCAGTTGTTGACTATGTGGGTCATAGTCTGTCTGGAGCCACAGGGGCAGTTCGGGTCGTCTCTGGCTCCCCAGCGATGGAACATAGCTCCTTACAGGGGCCAAAAGAAGGATGAAGTACTAGAACGCGAGGTCATGGCCAGGTGACATGTGATAGTGGGCAGGCAAAAGGATCGACAAAACAAAACAGTGCTAAAATTTTTCTTTATTATTTATTCCCCAAACAAAATAAGATTGATTATTCTTTATGGTTTCTTGGAATGCTGGAGATTTGGCCCAGACCAAGGGTCTCCTGCAGTTTAAACAGGACAGGAAGGATTTTTTTTTTTTTGCCACTAGGGTTATGTATGTGTTCTAGTGTCTGCATGACTACTTCACTGCTCCAGGAGTCCTTTTTGTTTGTTTTTAAAGAATAAGAATCAGGGGGCTGGGCAGTGGTGCACCTGGCTAAGTGCACATATTACCATGCACAAAGACCTGGTTTCAGACTTCTGGTCCCCACCTGCAGGGATAAACCTTCACAAGCAGTGAAGCAATGCTGTAGGTAGGTGTCTCTCTCTGTCACTTTCTCCCTCTCTATCCCCTTTCCCTCTCAAGTTCTCTTTGTCCTATCAAATTAAATAAAATTTAAAAAAATCTTAAAAAAAAACAAAACTTAAAAAGAGGATGAGAGTCAGAGAGAGGAGAGACACTGCAGCACTTTGCCATGACCCATGAAACTTCCCTCCTGTAGTTGCCTTCATGTGGTAACTTGGGGCTTGAACCTGGTAACATGTAACAGGTTGGTGAGGCACCAACCTGCCGCCTAGGGAGCAGTTTTCATGACTGGTTCATAGTCTGCTGTGCTCCTATTTCCAAATGGCTTTAGTGATCACACCATAATGTGGGCCCTGTCTACATTGTCCACCATATCTCAGCTATACAACTTCCTCCATTTCCTTCAACATCTCATGCTTGTTCCCACTTTGAGGTTGTTGCACTTGATCTCCTCTGTCCAGAAGAAATATACCTTCACTGACAGAGTGATTCTTATTATTTAAGTTTTCATTCAAAAGCTGGTTAACCTTCTATGACTCTTCCTGAAGTAGCTCACCCCAGTCTTTCCATTGCACTACTCCACTCTGTTTTCTTTGTGGCATCTATTACTATCTTGATTTATCCTCTTCATTTATTTGTTTACTTGTTGATTGCCTCTGTACCCCCATGAGAATATAAGTTCTCTTGTATACCTCACACATATTACTCACCACTGCATTCCCTAGTCCTGTTATTTCAGTAAGCACTCTACACTGCTCACTGAAATGACAGACATAGTCATCTCTATGTTTAACAGCAGCTTTCAAGGTATTTATATATAGCAACTCATTAGAACTAAATATTGAATAGTCAATCTGAATAACTCACCAATTAAGAAAGAGATAGAACCATGAGCAACTTGAAGAGGAGAATATGCCTGATTGGAATCCACAGCCAAATAAAATTTATGTTCAATTCTGTTTTCTTTCAGCCCTTTCCAAGTGTTAATTCATCAAGAGTAGTCAAAAGATAAAGGCAGAGTAACCCACATTTCCCTTGTACTCTTCTAGTCTCTAGTTTCCAAGTCTGACTGTAAAAGATTAATGTATTATGATTGTATAAGATAGTCCGTTTATATACTAGCTTCTTATAGTCACCCGATCATGCTTGGATTTATTCAACATCTGACCTGAAAGCAGGTCTGCTGAACTTGACTCTGCAGCTTTATCCAACAAGGGATGTGAAGGCTGCTAACATCAATGTAAGCAAAAGCACCACTTTTCAGGCTTTACTCTGATGGAAATAGGTTAAGTAAAAACGATCTTGAACTTTATTATTGTTATAACTTTTTCTGCTCCACCTAATGAATTTATAAGTGCTTGAGATATTATACAACAAATTATTGATCTAGAAGGCATATCCCTATCTGCTACTGCTGTAACCACTTGCTACTGCGTTGTCAGAAAAATCATGACATATTTTTGCATAGAAAAACATAAAAAAATATGTCATGACTTTTCCAACAACCTAATGTAACTTGGACAAACCATTTAACTTTGTTGAGCATCCTTTTTCTTTTCTTTTTGTAAAATGAGTAAGCTTTAGTAGACAACCTCTAGCTTTAACTGTGCATTGTGTAGAAATGGATTCAGTGGTCAGTCCCTATCAGCCTCAGCTACCTCCGCCCCTCAGCCTGAGCTCCGGCGCCACCTCAGGCCGGCGGTCCTCCACGGCCTGAGCCGGCTGACAAGGGGTGGGGGGGGGGACGGCGGTGTCTCCGTGGGGCCGGCCCGTGGCGGCTAAGCACGCAAAGAACATTTCCAGAATTGCACTGAGGGCATACACATTTTCAGCAGAACTTGAAGTTCCTGGAGACATTGCTATTCCATCTCTTTGTTGCATTTCAGAAGAACATCAAATAACCATAAACAACTTCAGTAATGATGAGTTTGATTGTCATTTCCTTAATGAAGGTTTTACTGCCAAGGATATTCTGCACCAAAAGATTAATGAAGTCTCTTCTTCTGATGATAAGGATGTCTATGTTGTGGACCTGGGAGACATTCTAAAGAAATATCTGAGGTGGTTAAAAATTCTTCCTCAGGTCACTCCCTTTTATGCTGTCAAATGCAAGGATAGCAGAACCATAGTGAAGACCCTTGCTGCTGTAGGGGCAGGATTTCAGTCCAGCAGGACTGAAATACAAATGGTGTAGAGTCTTGGGGTGCCTCCTGAGAGAATTATCTATGCAAATCCTTGTAAACAAGTGTCTCAGATTAAGTATGCTGCCAATAATGGAATTCAGATGATGACTTTTGATAGTGTAGTCAAACTGATGAAAGTTGCCAGAGCACGTCCAAAGGCAAAATTGGTTTTGCAGATTGCCACAGATGACTCCAAAGCAGTCTATTGCCTTAGTGTTAAGTTTGGTGCCACACTCAAAACCAGCAGGCTGCTTTTGGACCGGGCAAAAGAACTAAATATTGATGTCATTAGTGTCAGCTTCCACTCGGGAAGTGGCTGTACTGACCATGAGACCTTTGTGCCCGCCATCTCTGATGCCTGGTATGTCTTTGACGTGGGGGCTGAGGTTCTCTTCAACATGTATCTGCTTGATATTGGTGGCGGCTTTCCTGGATCTGAGGATGTAAAGCTTAAATATGAAGAGATCACCAGTGTCATCAACCCAGCATTGGACAAGTATTTTCCATCAGATTGGGGAGTGAGAATCATAGCTTAGCCAAGCAGATACTACGTTGCATCGGCGTTCACACTTGCAGTTAACATCATTGCCAAAAAACTTGTATTAAAGAAAGGCTCTGATGATGAAGATGAGTCCAGTGAGCAGACATTTATGTATTATGTGAATGATGGATCATTTAATTGCATCCTTTATGATCATGTACACGTCAAGCCTCTTCTGCAAAAGAGACCCAAACCAGATGCGAAGTATTATTCATCCAGTATATGGGGACCAATGTATGATAGCCTTGATAGGATTGCTGAGCTCTGTGATTTGCCTGAGATGCACCTGGTGGATTGGATGCTCTTTCAAAACATGGGTGCTTATACTGTTGCTGCTGCTTCTACTTTCAACAGATTCCAGAGACTGACTATCTACTATGTGTTGTCACAGCCAATGTGGCAACTGATGCAGCAAATCCAGAGCCACGACTTCCCGCCTGAAGTGGAGGAGCAGGACATCAGTGCTCTGCCCATGTCCTGTGCTTGGGAGAGTGGGATAAAGCGACACCCAGCAGCCTGTGCTTCTGCTAGTATTAATATGTAGAGACCATTCTTGTAGCTGCGAGTTTAGCTTGAATTAAGGAATTTGGGGGACTATTTAACTTAATTATTGCTAGTCTTGAAAAAAATCTTTGTTAAGGAGGGTTGGCACACATGCAACAGTATGAAAGACTAGAAGGGGGGGGTCACACCCTGTGTTCCTATGAAAACTATTTGAATATTTGTTTTATATGGATTTTTATTCACTTTTCAAACATGCTACTATAGCATGTCCCTCAGCTGCCAAGCAAGCATTTGTAGCTTGTGCATTGGCAGATTGGGCTAAAAGCTTAGTGCTATGACCTGTTCTAAAAATAAAGTATCTTGAAATAACTAGGCATTAGGAAATATTTATAGCGTGTCTATTCCAAATGGTTCACCTTGAATGTGCTTAATATGAATGGGAATTGACATTTATTCCTGTAGGCTGAGAAAATTCTTCCAGAGACTTGGGCTCATATGGTTTTCAATATTTTAAAAATCCATAGAAATGTGTTCTTTCTGGTTGACACTTTTTTGTTTTGAGTACATGAATCCCGCCTAGTTTGCTGTGAGTTCTCACAAAGAGTAGTGGCATTTTGAATGAGACAAAAGCTGTACTGTCTGCTGCTTACAGTGACCTCAGCCCCTCTTATGCCCAGAGTAGCTGTGAATCTGAGTTCTCAGAGCCACTTGTCAACTAGCTGACCTGTCATGGCCAGCACCCAGGGAAGGTGCATGAGGCTTCATGCTTACAGGGACTAAAGGCATCCCCTGTACACCCTGATGTTACTCCGAGGCTAAATTGATTATTAAAACAAGGAATGTAGTACAACATTTGGCAGTCAACTTAACTTGAATAAATTTGGCAACAATTAAAAAAGAAGAAAAGAAATGCATTCAGCAAACAAAAATGAATCAGCTGACTATGACTGGAAAGACAATAGAAGGTGGGGTCAAGTCAGTAAGTAGGATTGGAATAAGTTCTCTCCCATTGGATGCATCTTTTAGACAGCAATTTTCTAGGGATTAGTGACTTTCTATGGAAAAGTCCATGATATATATATCTCCAAAATTCCCATCACCTGCTGCATTCCCAGTCCTAGAAACCAGACTCATATGCCTAGTCAACATATTTACCTAACATCAATAGGCAAGTAGTGTCCTTTCCTTGCTACAAGATGCTCTGTGGGAAGACAGCATGAGCAAATTCAAGAGCATTGAAATCATCCCAAGCATCTTAGACCACAGTGGAATTAAACTAACACTTAACAATCAATAAAAGATTAGTAATAGTCCCAAAATGTGGAAGCTCAACAGCACACTACTTAACAATTACTGGGTCAAAGAGGAAATAAAGGAAGAAATCAAAATGTTTCGAGAGTTCAATGAAAATGAAGACACAAGCTATCAAAATATTTGGGATACAGTTAAGACAGTACTGAGAGGGAAGTTCATAGCCATACAAGCATACATTAGGAAACAAGAAAAAGCACAAATAAACAGCCTGATTGCACATCAGGAAAAGACCTAGAAGAAGAACAACAAAGGAACCCTAAAGCAACCAGAAGGACAGAAATCACTAAAGTTAGGGCAGAAATCAATAACATTGAAAATAAGAAAACAATACAAAAGATCAACAAAAGTAAATGTTGGGTCTTCAAAAGAGTGAACAAAATCGACAAAATTTTAGCCAGACTCACAAAACAAAAAAGGGAGAAGACATAAATAAATCAGATTGTAAGTGAAAGAGGAGATATCACAACAGACACCACAGAAATTCAACATATCATGTGAGACTTCTGTGAACAACTCTATGCCACCAAGCTAGAGAATCTGGAAGAAATGGACGATTTCCTAGATAAATACGAACTTCCAAAATTAAGCAAAGAGGAATTAGATAAGATGAACAGGCCCATCACAGCTAATGAAATTGAAACAGTTATCAAAAACATCCCCAGGAACAAAAGTCCTGGACCAGATGGTTTTACAAATGAATTCTACAAAACCTTCAAAGAGAGAGGCAGACTGGGAGTATGGACCGACCAGTCAACGCCCATGTTCAGCGGGGAAGCAATTACAGAAGCCAGACCTTCTACCTTCTGCAACCCACAATGACCCTGGGTTCATGCTCCCAGAGAGACAGAGAATGGGAAAGCTACTGGGGAGGGGGTGGGATATGGAGATTGGGCGGTGGGAATTGTGTGGAGTTGTACCCCTCCTACCCTATGGTTTTGTTAATTAATCCTTTCTTAAATAAAAAAAAAATTATAATAATAAAAAAAGAAGAATGAATACTTCTACTTTTAAAAGTCTTCCAGAAGACTGAAGACACTCAATACTCCCTTCCAGCTTCTATGAAGCCAACATCACTTTGATACCAAAATCAGACAAGGACACAACCAAAAAAGAAAACTACAGACCAATATCTCTGATGAACATAGATGCTAAAATATTGAACAAAATTCTAGCCAACTGGATACAGCAGTATATTAAAAAGATTGTTCATCATGACCAAGTGGGGTTTTCCCAGGGATGCAAGGTTGGTTTAATATACGTAAATCAATCAACGTGATCCACCACATCAATAAAAGCAAGATCAAAAACCACATGGTCATATCAATAGATACAGAGAAAGCCTTTGATAAAATACAACATCCCTTTATGATCAAAACACTACAAAAAATAGGAATAGATGGAAAATTGCTGAAGAAAGTAGAGTCTATATAAGCCAAGCTACAGCCAATATAGTCAATGGTGAAAAACTGGAAGCATTTCCCCTCAGGTACTAGACAGGGTTGTCCACTATCACCATTACTATTCAACATAGTGTTGGAAGTTCTTGCCATAGCAATCAGGCAGGAGCAAGGAATTAAAGGGATACAGATTGGAAGATATGAAGTCAAACTCTCTCTATAAGAACAACCACAACAAGGACTGTTAACAAGGGCAACAAAATGGGGAAAAAATAGCCTCCAGGAGCAGTGGATTCATAATGCTGGCACCGAGCCCCAGTGATAATGCTGGAGATAGATAGATAGAGATAGAGATAGAGATAGAGATAGAGAGAGAGAGAGAGAAGTTAGAGACCATGTGGGATCAAACCAGGGTTTCAGGCAAGCAATTCTCGTGTCTTACCAGTGGAACCACCTCCCCTTTCAATTATTTGAGCTTCAGGGACAGACTCCTAACAATATGAGTTAAAATCTAATGAATGTGCAGGCTGAAGCATAAAAGAAGAAAGATGAGGCAGAGGTCCAAGTAGACTTGTGCACCCATGGAAGCCACAGGAGCAGAATATAAGGAATACTGGAGGCCAGAGGCACTGGTACAAACTGGACTTCTGTGCTGCAGCCTAGAACTTGTTTCAGCGGATCTAGAACCTCATCACCATCTTGAGTGACCTTTATTGCTCATACCAAAACACATTTCCTTTTGCTCCTTTGCCTTGGACTTGACATTCTGGACTAGTTCTGCTCTCCTTGTGGCTGAATGTAACCTGTTTACAGTAAATAACCTCTTCTGCTATCTTGGCTGAAAGGAGAGAGAAATAATCTCAATGTATAGTGCAGAAAGCAAGTAGAAAGACCTAAAAAAAGGACAACATACTGTACTTAGTCAGATATTTTCTACTTTGATATAGATACCCTCCTAACCTACTTCCTATTTCACTTCCCTCAATCACTCTAAGGCTAACCTTGTCATATCAAGTAAGGACTACAAAACCTGGATAAGGGCAAGAGACCGGCACACTTTAACAACAGTTCTTTTGGTCACTACCAGGTCACCCCATCATCTGGGGCCCTAGTCAGGGAATCCTGGGATTTCCACATAGATATGATGGGCCTAGACCTCTAACAGATCCCTCTCTCTCCCATCACTGGTCATCTCCATCAGGAACAACATCATAAATTTGCTTGTGTGCCTTTACAAGACTTTGCCCTCAATGTAGAACAACAATGGTAGAAACTGCTCCACTCTCCGAAGGGAGGCTGGGTCAACATACTCTGCTACTTGAGGAAGACAGGTCCCGAAATGAGTGCAGCCTAGAATGTTCCTAGTTATGACCACGGAGTGTGAGCTCAGACTGACAGGGATGCAGAGGCTACACAGGCTCCTGTGCTAAATATGAATAGACATGGGCTCTAGGTCAGATTGATGGGACTTACAGTTAATGGTATTTATATACTTTTTCCGTATTTGGGAGCTTCTCTCTGCCCTATTCCCAACTCTGACACCATTCTCCCAGACAATACTTGTTGTTAAAATTCGTAGGCTCTAGCTGGCCGGGCTAGCTTCACGGCGGGTAACAGAGACGCAGAGACAACGGCTGGGCAGGGAAGCTGTATTTCTTTATTCAGGAACAACGATTCATAAACTAAGACAAACTAATCACCAAACAGAACTCTGCTGTCTCTTTGCGGCAGCACAAGCACTCTCTCTTACTCTGGAACTCAGGAACCCAGGAACTCTGTCACTCTGGAACTCTGGCGGGTTCCCTAGGGGCGGGGCCAAGCGGACCCGCGAAATTAACAGGACTGATCTAATTCTCTTGGCGGGGGAGAACTAGAACCCAATGTAAAGCATACAACAAATACTTTTTTAACACCTGCATGTTAGCTGTTGGGCTCAGGCAAAAATTAGTAAAGTTATGGGCCTCTTGGAGTATAACTAAAATAGACTTCCTTTGAACATGAAGATCCCAAAGTTCATGTGCTATACTTTTTACCTTTACTTTCCTGATTACTAAGCAATTTGTTCTGTTTTATATCTTCATACTTTTCAGCCACAAGGTTGTAGATGCTACCATGATGACAGCCTGACTTCCCTGGGCAGACGACCTTGCCAATGTGTCCTGAAACCCCATCTACCCAAAGGCCTGCCTGACTAGGGAAAGAGAAACAGGCTGGAGGTATGGATGCCCCTGCCAATGTACATGTCCAGTGGAGAGACAACTACAGAAGCCAGATATCCCACTTTCTGCACCCCATAAAGATCTTTGGCCCATACTCCCAGAGGGATAAAGAATAGGGAAGCTTCCACTGGAGGGGATGGGATACAGAACTTTGGTGATGGGAATTGTGTGGAATTGTACTCCTCATGCCACAATCTTGTCGATCACTATTAAATCACTAAAAAAAAAAACAAAAAAACCCCTCAATGTACAACAGGTGGAGCACTGGACTTATACACACCATGTCCCAAAGTGTGATTCCCAGCATTACATGTGCATTCTCTTCCTCTTACAATAAATATATCTTTAGAAAAGAAACCCAAAGTCCTGAGACGACTGTGATTACAAATTCAAGAATGCTGAGTCAGTGTTGCTGGTGGGAGCCCACTAGCCACTGTGTCACCACGGTGCTCATAAAGGGCAGTGTGCTCTAATGAATGTGCAGACACCCTTTATTAACATAAAGGCTAAATACTCAGTATAGAATGGAGGTTTGGGGGCAGGCCTGCCAAACAGCAAATCTCAGACCTGCCACTTACTGCCTGAACTTGGTCTAGGCATCTCACCTCTCTGAGCTTGGATTCCTTTATAAAGAGAGACAAAGCCCCTCACCTACCAAGCATGCTGAGATGCTCAGGAGTGATACATATAAAATGCCTGTCAACTGACTCTGCAAAAATGGTAGCTACTTTAGGTAATTCTACCCTTGTTACACTAAGATTATCTTCCTTAATTCTAACAATTTCTTAATTGCACTTTTCTAGCTGCAAACACTGTTATCAGAAACTTTTATTGTTAGTGCAACTTAAAGATGAGTGGCTCACAGTATCTGAGTATAGACAGTTGAGTATGTGTAATTAAGAAGAAATAGTTTGGTCCAGGAGGTAGTGGAGTGGATAAAGTATTGGACTCTCAAGCAAGAGGAAATAGGTCAAGAAAAAAGTTTAAGTTACCCTTTTCATGGAAATGTAGCAGTAAACAGCACTTGTGAAATTCATCCCCAATTTATTTAAATAACAACCATTTATGTTCTAGTAAGGATTCCTTTTAATAGATCAGGAAATCCTCTCCTAATTTCACTAAAGATAAGAGGCAGATTTTAAAATAGTCTTAACCTAGAGATGGAAAATTCCACAATAATTTTACTACTGGAAACACTGATCACTGGGAGGAAGGGATCTTTCTTTCTTTCTCTCTCTCTTTCTTTTAAAAATATTTTTTGTTTATTTATTGGATAGAGATAGCCAGAAGTTGAGAGGAGGAGAGCTAAAAATTGGAGAGAGACAAGAGACACCTGCAGACCTGCTTTACCACTTGCAAAGCTTTCCCCTGCAGGTGGAGACCAAGAGGCACAAACCCGGGTCCTTGTGCACTGTATTATGTGCACTCAACCAGGTGCACCACCACCCGGCCCCTTTTGTTTCTTTTTTTTTTTTAATGCTTTTATTTATTTTAGTTTTTTAAGAGATGCAGAGATACACACACACACACACACACACACACACACACACACACACACACACACACACGAGAGAAACACCAGAGCACTGTTCAGCTCTGGCTTTTCAATCTGGGGATTGAGCCTGGCATTTAGGAGCCTCAGGCATGAGAGTCCGATAGCATAACCATTATGCTGTCTCCCCCACCCAGGATCTCTCTTTCCATTGGCTTTGCATGTTACACGACTTAAGGTTAGACTGATGAAATAGTCCCATGTCCTTTATAATCACAATTGTTTTGTGTTTCAGCATGAATCTACGTAATGTCCCTTACTCTCAAACTATAAAAAATCTATAGTTGCAGAGTTTTGAGACGCACCTCATCCCTGAAGAGTACATTTAATTCTTCTGTTCTATATCATCTACTGAGAAGTCCAACAAGGGCAACAAAAATTGGAAAAAAATGGCCTCCAGGAGGCACTGAAACCCAACGATTACCCTGGAGGCAAAAAAAAAAAAAAAAGATACTGAAAAATCAAGGAATTTCTCTGTATGTAAAGGAGGCTGAGTGATGCCACCAGTCTCAATCGAGTCTTTGACAGAAATTTGTTAACCACCTACTATTATAGTTGGCACTGGCCTGGGCTCTAAGGCTACCACAGTGAATGAAATGAACACACTCCTTGAAGATAAATTGCTTAAAGTCTATAGCAAAGCATACATACACTTATAATATGGTGTGGTTGGTTATAAGAACAAGCAAAGATATCATTTTATAAGAATACTTGTTAGTCTTTAGGGAGGAAGGGCAAGCAGGCCCCAAGCAGGATAGAGGCTAGAGAGAAACGCCTTGCATACTTAACTTTATATTGAAAATAATGTGGGCTTTCATTACCGAAGCTTTAAGATCCCAGATTCAGTTCCCCAGCATTACCACAAACCAGAGTCGAACAGTGCTCTGGTGAAAAAAAGAAAAAGAAGAATTGAAGAAAGAAGGAAGGGAGGAAGGAAGGAAGGCAGGGGGAAATGTGGAGCAATTAGGGGTTTAAACAAAGGATACACAGAGGGAGAAGACAGGAATGAGGAGGGGAAAGAAAGAGGGGGAGAGGTTTCCATTGTTGTTAATAGAAATATTTGTCTTATGTTTCCAGAAGAAGAATGTTCTCTTGTATTTCATTTGGTATACATAGGTAGCTAGTTCTTTGGAGTTAGGTTAAAAAAATTGAAGAAAAAAAAAAAAGTAAGACCTTTAGTTTGTCACCAGAAAGATATAAACCATAGATTTGATAGTACTTGTTAGAATTTACTTTGGGGCTAACAAAGCTGAAACTGTAACCATAATGCCACTGTAATATGGAAATTGTTTTGGTGTCCTGGTGAGGCAAAGACTTGGCTAGCCATCTCCTTTAACATAAGAACTACATTCCCAAAGCACCAAATAAACCAGGAATCAAACACAAAAATAGGTCTGCCCTCTTTGTACAGCCCTGAGTTTCTGAGGAAGACTAGCATCTTAGCTTTGCACAAAGCACCTTTTCATTTCCAATAATGGCACCGCAGTGAGGTTAATCAGGAAACAATAGGGTAACAAAGGGGAAAATTATCAGTCACATCTTATTACTCCTTTTTAAAAAATGTTTTTGAAATTTTTTATTATCTTTTATCTTTATTTATTAGGTAGAGACAGAAATCAAGAGAAAAGGGGGTGTTAGAGAGGGAGAAAGATAGATACCTGCAACACTGCTTCACCACTCAAAAAAAGCTTCCCCCCTACAGGGGGGGAGGGGGCAGGGTCTTGAACCCTAACCCTTGCACATGTACACTCAACCAGGTACACCACCAACCAGCCCTCTCACTATTATTCCTTTTAACTCAAGAAAATATTAAAAATCTGCTTACAACTCATCTCAAAGACATTTGCAAATATGGCAAGTATCAATGTCACTTTAATTCAAACACCCTTTCTGATGTTCAGTTTCAGTATTCTCTCCCCACCACCTCCCCAGGTATTCGAGGCTGCTCTGCAGCACAGAGCTTCCACACTCCCTCTTAGTTCAGACATTGAGCACACTGCTCCCTCTCAGATACTCTGACTCCTATAAGTACATCCGGACTTTCCTACCACAATAGCCACATTTGATAAAAACGAGGTAGAGAGGGGCACTGCAATTTTGAAACTGAATGGTAACTACCCTTACTGGGAATTCTCATGCCTCACTCCCACTCTTGGAAACCTGGATACAAAACGGGCTTTCAAAATGACTCAGGCTGGAGTGCATGTCGCTCAAGCTCCATCTCCCAGGAAACACAGAAACTTCCCAGGCATGTCTGAGGGCAGCAAGTATGAGGCCTGCAGCTGTAATAGACTGTCTTTGCGGACAGCAACACTTCAGGGTAGCAAGACCCAGATCAGGGACAGTGTCTTTAGGCAAGCATCCACCAGCCTGGCCATAGAGCACATCAGTCATCATTTTTTTTTTCTGTGTAGAATTTTCATGAGAAATCAAGGGGGAAAATGGCAGTTTTGAAAAATAATTTTTTTAATCATTTAAAAACTGTATTTATGCAATAAAATACTACATATCTCTTTTAGAATGTTCATTTCTCTTTTGTTTTTAAATTTCTTTTTGTATTATCTTTATTTATTTATTGGATAGAGACAACCAGAAATTGAGGGAAATAGATGAAAGAGATGGAGAACAACTGCATACTGCTTCACCACTCAAAAAGCTTTCTCCTCGTAGGTGGGGACTCGGGGCTCGAACCCCGGGCCTTGCACTCAACCAAGTGCACCATCACTGGCCCCAAATGTTCCTTTCTCTCTGACATACATGCATAGCTTAAAAAGTTTGGTTGGAAAAGTTCAAATAACCTAACTTACAAATAATATCATGTTGAGGGTTAAAAGCAAAATTTAACTAAGTAAGAGTTTTTCTCCAAACTGCACCTAAGCCTCCACCGAATACTCCAGAGAAAACATGGAGTCCTCAGCAATTACACACCTATCTGATTGTGCAGAGAATACATTCACTCCTTCCTACCCACCCCCTCAGGACTCTTATTTCAAAATTCCATAGACTTTTCTTTAGTTCCACACTCAGCTCACACTGCTGAGAAACACATTGCTATTTTGTGTAAATCCAGAAGCAAACAGGAAAGAGGCAAAACCAAAAACAAAGAAACAAAACAGATTCTGAAGTGTAATCATCTTGGAAGTAGTTCTGATAGTGGGCTGCTTTGCCATCTGTGTGATTCAGGTTCAAGTCCAGCTTCTACAGCATTGAAGGGAGCTTTGATGCCTTAGTGTCTTTTATTCTCTCTCTCCTTTTGCTTCTCTATAGTAAGAAAATGTAGTTCTATATCATGCTTGTCAGTATCAGAGGAAAAAAAGATATTAAGGGATATCTGACTGAAAAAATATCTTGAAATATTTTTCTTAAAGGAAATATTTGTGTAAATTGAATGTGGAAGATAGAGGGTGTTCTTGATAATTTTGAGAAAATGTCCGGGTTATCACTTGGGCTGCACCATGAATGGTTCTGAGTGGGAGCCCAGGGATTTCCTTGGGCTGCCCAATAACTAGCTTTCTAGCCAGAAGCCAAGTTCTAGAAAAAGCCAAGTGACCAGGACGTCAGACCAACTTTACAAGGTTCTGTTTCCAATCTGACTCCTGTTTATGGTCTTTGACCTTAGTCATCATTTGCAGCACAAGTGCCCTCAGACATTCTGAGATGTTGGCATCCTGAGTGATGAATATACATACTCGGGCTTGGGGTCACTTACTATTGACACACTCAGGACTGCAGGAGGTACATTACAGGGAAGGAGAGGAGGGAGAATGCAGGAAAGGAAAAGTAAAACACCAAAATACAATTATTAAAGTCAAAATATCCTACACTAAAAGCAGAGCCATGAAATAAGTTTAAAAAATATATATGCTATATAAATTAGGAACACTGTCCTCTAAAATAAACAAATGTATCACTAAGAGAGTAAACAGAGGTGAGCTATAAATCAAAATCTCCTGCCTAATGCATTCCTAGAATTTGTTCCTGAGAGTGGATGGCAGAGAGAAATGGCTGTGCAGGGACCCAGGCCACTCAGAGGCCAGAAGTCCAGGCATTTTATGGGAAAGATAAGATCAGCTGGTCCTCTTCAGTAGCTCTAATCACTAATGTCCCTCCATCAGATTCTCAAAACCATAAACAGAGAAGAAAAGAGCCTTTGCTTTAGTGAAGACACAGCAGGGCCGGCAGATACATGCCATCACTACTATTTCCCATCACATCCCTTCTTTCCTTCTTTTTTGCAGGCAGACCTCATTCCCTGTGGCCTTTTTAGTTCAACCAAGAGGAAAGTATCCTTCCCCAGATCTTTTGTTTTGTTCATTCTCATACCAAATTCTCTGGCATGTAACTTCTAACTTTTGAAAGAGGATTCTAGATTGGACAGTTCACTTTCTTTGTCATGTGCATGACCCAAGTCCAGCTTGGCCCCCATTGCACTGGAGGGAGTTGCTTCAGTGTTATGGTGTCTCTCCCCTCTCTCCTCTGTGTTTTTGTGTCTCTTTATTTAGAAAAAGTCAGTTTGTGGCTGGGCAGTGGTGCAACCAGTAAAGTGGACATGTTACCATGTGCAAGCATCTGGGTTCAAGCCCCAGGTCCCCAGCTGCAGGGGGAAGCTACAGGTGTCTCTTTCTTCTCTCTCCCCCTCTCTTGTACCATTTCTCCCTGACTCTATCATAATTTAAAAAAATAAAATAAATGGGACACCTGGTTAAGCACAGACATTACAGTGTGCAAGGAACCAGGTTCAAGCCCCTGGCCCACCTTCAGGGGAAAGCTTCACAAGTGGTGACACAGGGTTTCAGGTGTCTCTCTCCCTCTCCACCTCCCTCTCCTCTCTCAATTTCTCTTTGTCTCTATTCAATAATAAATAAACAAACATATAAAATAGCCCACCAGGAACAGTGAATTTGTGGGTAGGCACCAAGCCCCACTGATAGCCTTGGAAGCAACAACAAAATTGTTTTAAAGTGGTGATGACAGGGAGGAAAAAAAAGGAAATGAAAAATAAAAGTTTTATCTGCTTACAGGAAATGGAACTAACTGGAAACCTAGTAGAAACTTTGGTATAAATACTATGGCAAATAGTTAAATATTTACAATATGAGAAGCGTTTCATTAGAAAACAAATGTAAGACAGCCTGGCTTCCTGCCCTGTCTCAGCAATCAAGAATGTTCCCTGGCTGAGAGCTGCCATTTTATTGACATTCAAATAAGATTTGACTCCAGGAAAAGAGAGTAGGCATGAGCACAGGAAATACAATCTGCAGAGCGAATTGTACTAGGCAAATTCACTCAGATGCAGCTATCTCCAACAAAAAAAATTGTGATGAAGAAATGGGCTGAGAACCATATAGCTTTCTTCTACCCTAAAATTCTTAATCTCATCTGCTCTGATCCTACTTTCTGGTTCCTGTTCATTAACCATCAGTCTCAACTTAAGTCATGTCACCTTCCATACACCAGGCAGATGTTACCATAATTCCACCCCAACTTCCCTGGGCAGATGACCTCACTAATGTGTCCTGGACCCTCACATCTCCAGAGCTCTGGTCCACTAGGAAAAGATAGAAACAGGCTGGGGGTATGGATCGACCTGTCAATGCCCATGCTCAGTGAAGCAGCAGCTCCAGAAGCCAGAATTCCTACCTTCTGCTCCCCATAAACAACCTTGATCCATACTCCCAGTGGGGGAGAAGTGATAGGATGAAGATAAGAGGGCTCTGAACTCCAGCTCCATCAGCACCCAGAGACAGATGGGAAAGATGATGGAAGGATAGCAAGAAATCCTCCTTTTGTGCTGTTTGTGTTTTGTCTTATACAGTGTAGGTCAGTCTGATGTCCAGCTTTGTCTGTTCAGCTATGCCTCACATAACTTCCTGATGATGGTGAGGATTAAGTGCAGTGCTGAGGCTCTGTCTGGCATTGACAGGATCTCTCTGTCTCTCTGTCTCTCTCTCTCTCCCTGCCTCCCCCACTCCCTCCCTCCCTTCTTGCTCACTCAGTTCTCATTCTAGCTCTTACATACTTGGCAAGAAGAGGAGATAGAAATGGAAAAACATAGGAGCAAGCCACAAAAATCCCACTGAAGTCATCTGTACTTTTCTGGACTCTCTCCATCAGAAGCACCACTGTGTGTTTGCATTCCTGATGGAGAGTTGGTTGCATGAGGGTTTTTCATGAGTCCCTGGTTCCTTCAGATTATACAATAGTGCTTATTAGAAGCTATTCTGTCAGAGTCTCAGAACAGGTTCAGAACACTGAGCCAGGGAAAAATGTTCCATCATCCTTACACCAGTTTCTAGGATAGAAGTGACTTTTGAATGATTGAAACGACATGTTAAGGAGTGAGGAAATGCTTCCATGCTATCGTCTGATAAGAGACTGAGAGTGATGCAGGACGATAGTTATGGGGTTTGTTTTCCTGGTGACCCTGAACCTCATCACCTCATGCCTCTAGAGCTGAACCTCTCCAAAGAGCCCTCTGATCTTTCAGCCTCCACTGAATTTATTAACTCCCTGCTGTCAGGTTTTGGAATGGTTGTCCAAACTGCTCCCGAAACTACAAAAGCAGTCTGCCTCTTCTCTGCATCCCACTCCACCCCCAAATCTTGACCTCTTCAGAGATGATATTATAAGCCATTCCATCCCTTAACACTGTCTCCACTGGTTTCTAGACAATGCTATTATTCCTCCAAATGTCACTTTCGCTAATGTTTTTCTCATCTTAGGGCCAAGGTGGCAAGTCCTGTTGCTTCAGCTCTCGCTTCAGGTATCTCATTCACTCTTCTCATCTTCATATAGATAATTCTGCAGCTGCATTGGCTGTATAGTGGTAAGCATAGCTGCATTCCACATAGATAATTCTGCAGATAATTCCCTATGGAGGTAACTCTCCAAACTGTAGCATCACTTTAGTAGCTTTCCCTCAAATCATCATTTTCTCAAACAGAAAAAGATCTGGAACATGCTCCCAAATGACCTGGTATTACTAATGGCCTTACAGTTCCACATTTGGTGGGTTTTTCATAATTAGTGACCAGATATATATTTTAAATTTTTAATATTTATTTTATTTATTTATTCCCTTTTGTTGTCCTTGTTGTAGTTATTATTGTCGTTATTTATGTTGTTGTTGTTGGATAGGACAGAGAGAAATGGAGAGAGGAGGGTAAGACAGAGAGGAGGAAAGATAGACACCTGCAGACCTGCTTCACTACTTTTTTTAAATTAATTTTTATTTAAATATTTAAGAAAGGAGACATTAACAAAATCATAGGATGGGGGGAGGTACAACTCCACACAATTCCCGCCACCCAATCTCCATATCCCATCCCCTCCCCAATAGCTTTCCCATTCTCTATCCCTCTGGGAGCATGGACCCAAGGTCATTGTGGGTTGCAGAAAATGGGAGGTCTGGCTTCTGTAATTGCTTCCCCGCTGAACATGGGCATTGACTGGTTGATCCATACTCCCAGTCTGCCTCTCTCTTTCCCTAGTAGGGTGAGTCTCTTGGCCAACTGGATACAGCAGCACATCAAAAAGATTGTTCATCACGACCAAGTGGGATTTATCCCAGGAATGCAAGGTTGGTTCAACATACATAAGTCAATCAATGTCATTCACCACATCAATAAAAGCAAAGCCAAAGACCACATGATTATCTCAATAGATGCAGAGAAAGCCTTTGACAAAATCCAACACCCATTCATGTTCAAAACCCTACAAAAAATGGGAATAGATGGGAAATTCCTCAAGATAGTGGAATCCATATATAGCAAACCTACAGCCAACATCATACTCAATGGACAGAAGCTGAAAGCATTCCCCCTCAGATATGGGACTAGACAGGGCTGTCCACTGTCATCATTACTCTTCAACATAGTGTTGGAAGTTCTTGCCATAGCAATCAGGCAAGAGAAAGGAATCAAAGGAATACAGATTGGAAGGGAAGAAGTCAAGTTCTCACTATTTGCAGATGATATGATAGTATACACAGAAAAACCTAAAGAATCCAGCAGAAAACTACTGGAAGTTATTAGGCAATATAGCAAGGTGTCAGGCTACAAAATCAATGTACAAAAATCAGTGGCATTTCTTTATGCAAACACTGCTTCACCACTTGTGAAGCAACTCCCCTGCAGGTGGGGAGTTAGAGCTCGAATCGGGATCCTTATGCCGGTCCTTGTGCTATGTGCCACATGCGCTTAACCTGCTGCGCTACACCTGGCTCCCATTTAGTGACCAAATCTTATTGTTTCTCCTCTGGCCTGCCTGACAGTCCATTCATTTAGTTTCTAGTATTGCTGCTCTAATTCAGGTCTTCCTCACGGTTTACCTGGACTACATGTCTTTGTTTCACAAGAAACGTACTAACCAGCCTTCACACTGCCAGTCTTCAGCAGACTACATCCCCATGTTTCTGCTGAACCTCCTTCCTTCTTTCCTTCCTCCCTTATAATATTTTTATTTACTTATTATTGGATTATGTCAGAGAGAAGTCAAGAGGGGAGGAGATAGAAAGGGAGACAGACAGACAGACACCAGATCCCTCCTTTATAACTTGTGAAGTTCTCCCCCTGCAGGTGGGGACCCAGGTGCACCACTGCCTGGCCCTTGCCAAACCTCTTTCTACACTCCTTAGGTCTTTCACCACTTGCCCATGCATTTATTTTTATAAAATAAATGAATGAGAAATCATGGGGCTATTTGGTATTTGGGGCTTTTAAAAAATAGATGTATTCTTGTGTGTTTACCAATTTCCTTAAGTTTCCATGTTGTTAATTGTTTCATTAAGTCTCTTAAGGGCAGGCTGATCTCCCCAGACTGGATTCAGGTTCTCAGAAAATTCATATACCAGGGTTCTAGAACCACAGCACAGGGCTTCACCTCATTGTCACAGTGCTCAGCCTGAAAACTCTTCATGTAAATCATTCTTCACTCAAATACAATGTAGGTCAAAAAGTCAAATGCTGTGTCTTCAGTATTCAACTGGAAAAAAGGAAGACTACATTTTTAAAAAATGACAATTTTTTAAAAATTAAAGACAAAGAATGACTATGCAGGGGCTCTAAAAACAAAGAGTCTACAAAGGAGCCAGATGGTGGCTTACCTAGTGGGGTTCACACATTGCCATGCTCAAGCATCCCTTTCTGTATCTATCTCTCATCTTCTATCAAAGAAAGAATGGGAAGGAGGGAAGGAGGGAAGGAGGGAAGGAGGGAGGGAGGGTGGGAGTGAGGGAGAGGGGAAATGGATGTTGGGAATAATGGAGTGGTGCAAGCACAAGTTTCAGTGATAACCTTGGTGGAGGGTGGGGGAACCTGCAAAGATATAACTTAGGACTGGCTTCTGTACAGGAGGAAGAAAAATGCTACAAAAGTTATTTTTTCAGGTGACAAACTGGAGTGTATAGAGTATTGTATCAAGGCTCAAATTACCAAATAGATATTTATTTTGTGGCCCCTATTCCTTTTCTTAGTAAGTACACACAGAAGTATTTAAAAGTAAAGGGTCATACTGTAACTTACTATCACTATTTAATTAATATGAGAGGGGGAAATGGATCAAATGTCTCAAACTTTTTGATGCATAGAACATAGCTCTTGAGTATATGCTCCTTCAATATAAGCACTTAAAAATGGTAATCAGATAGAATTTTTAAATTTTTTTATTATCTTTATTTATTTATTGGGTAGAGACAGCCAGAAATCAAGAGGAAAGGGAGAGATAGAGAGGGAGTGAGACAGAAAGATACCTGCAGCACTGATTCACCATTTGTAAAGCTTTTCCCCTGCAGGTAGGGACTAAGGGCTTGAACCTGTGTCCCTGTGCACTGTAACATGTGCACTCAACCAGGTGTGCCACCTCTCGGCCCCAATCAGATAGAATTTTAATAGTGGGCTCAAATTGTTAATACATTTCTAATAATGACATGTTATTTGAAATATTGAATCTAAAAACTTAGACCAGGGAGAAGAGAAACAACTGGTGTCATCACTTTATAAGATACAACTATATCTAAATAGAATAAAAGGACATAAATCATGGTGAGGTCTTGTATGATACAACAAATGCTAACAAAGGGGTTTTCAAAGTTAACCTAATTGCCAAATAACTTGGTTATAGCAATAACTATCTATTGCCTTCTTAAACCCTTAGACAACAGGAACCTTCCCTTTTCTCTATAAAGCCCATATTTCTCCCAGGCCTGGGACCTCTAGGATGGGGCTCACTTTCCTGTATACTTCTCTCAATTCATACCAACTGGTACTATATCTGCTGATCCCAACCTAGCAGTGCAACCAGTACCACCTCAGCTTGTTATACTTCCAACTGAGCCCAGAAACATCAGGTGTGGAATGTGAGTTCTTCAGCTTCATTATTCTGCCACTAATTCCAGATGATACCATGACACCAACCGAACTTCCCTGGGCAGACAACCCCACCAATGTGTCCTGGAGCCCTGCCTCCCCAGATCCCTGCCCCACTAGGGAAAGAGAGAGACAGGCTGGGAATATGAATCGACCTGCCAACACCCATGTTCAGCAAGGTAGCAATTACAGAAGCCACACTTTTTACCTTCCGCACCCCATAATGATCCTGAGTCCATACTCCCAGTGGGATAAAGAATAGGGATGCTATCAAGAGAAGAAATTAGATATGGAGTTCTGGGGGTGGGAATTGTGTGGAAATGTACTCCTCTTATCCTATAGTCTTGTCAATATTTCCATTTTATTAATAAAAATTTTAAAAATAAAATAACATAGTTGGGAGATAGAGTAGTTGATAGAGTGCAGACTTTGCATGTGTGAGATTTCCAGTTCCATCCCTTACACTATGTATCAGAGTGCATCTTTCTCTATTTAAATAATAAATCTTAAAAACAAACAAACCCAGAAACCCAAAGTAAATGGAAACCAATTCCTATTGTTCAGAGCACACTATCAGGCTGCAAGTATGTCTTTTAGAACTAAATTCTTTGCTAATCAGCAAACATGAAACTTATGGTTTTAATTCCATTTCTAATGCAATCAAGTATCATAATGAATATCATATTTATATTGTTACAAGTCTCTAAGGTTGAATTCTTGACTGTGGTCAAAAGTAATTTTCCTTAAGTTACAAAAACATCCTTTTATTCTTCTGTCAAGTATATTATTGCTCTTATAAAAAGTCTGCATAACCAGCTTACCCAGAAAAACTTTCAGTTAAAACATTTACATAAATTTCAAACACCAATATGGGATATAGCTTGAACTAAATAAAGTCTTTAAGGAGAAATGGTAAAATGTGGATATTGAATCAGCTCTGTAAACAAGACCCACTGTGTAAAATAGCAGCCATAGTGACAGCTGTAACAACACTAATCGTTTACTATGTGCCAAGTACATTTCTGTTACATATTTTTTTAAGTTTTAACTTGATTTAAATTTTTTTAAAAACTTTTATTTATTTAATATTATATAGAGATAGAAAGAAATTGAAGGGCAAGGGCAAAGAGCATAATAGTTATGCAAAGAAACTCTTAAGCCTGAGGCTCCAAAGTCCAGGTTCAATCCCCCACATCACCATAAGCCAGAACTGAACAGTGCTCTGGTTAAAAAAAAAAAGAAATTGAGAGGTGGGGGGGGGTAATAGAGAGGGAGAGAGACAGAGAGATTTCTGAAACCCTGTTTCATTACTCATGAAGCTTTTCCCCTTTAGTGGGGACCAAGAGCTTGAATCTGGGTCCTTGCACACAGTAATGTGAGCAAGATGTGAGCAAAGTGTGCCACTGCCTGGCCCCTAACTGTTGTATTTTTAAAGAAAGTATTTATTTATTTAGTTAGTTATTATTATTTGTTTTGTCTCCAGGGTTATCTCTGGGGCTCAGTGTCTGCACTATAAATCCACTGCTCCTAGAGGCTATTTTTTCCCTTTTGTTGCCCTTGTTGTTTATTGTTGTTGCTATTTTTGTTGTTGTCATTGCTATCGTTGTTGTTGGTTAGGTCAGAGAAATGGAGAGAGGAGGGGAAGACAGAGAGGGAGAGAGAAAGATAGACACCTGCAGACCTGCTTCACCACTCGAACCGGGATCCTTATGCCGGTCTGTGCACTCTGCACCACCTGCACTTAACCCGCTGCGCTACCGCCCGCCCCCCAAAGCATGCATTTATTATTATTATTTATTTTTTGCCTCCAGGGCTACCACTGTTCTTTGATCCTCTTTCTTGATCAAAAAACCCAATTCCAGTTAACTCTGAAATGCCAGCAAAGCCATTCAACCAGGGCAAGAATTCTCAAAGGGCTCAGCACTTTCTCACTCTGATGACTTTGGTGACTAGGTCAGTATCACACATGGCTTGGCGAAAGTTCCCCGTTGACCCCACTCTCTGTATCCCTTCACATGACTCCATCTGTGGACTTCAGTTCAATTACTGCTGAAATTCTCAGCTGTAAAACAGCCTTGGAGAAGCAGGATGATAATTTACTTTCAACTTCAAATAGGATTTGTAAACACTGTGATAAATGAGGAGAGGTGCAGACACTGCATTCTTACAGCCAGCCCTCTTAAATGGAAGTGCACTGCATTCAGAATCAATGGCATATGTCACTTGTTTCAAATCAAGACTAAACTTCCCCAGCATTCCTGTCTGGCACCTCTCCCATCTGCAACCCTGAAAAGGACGTCAGTCAAAATCACAGGTAACTGACCTCACAGGTAACTGACCAGACAGCATGTCACAGAAGACCATGATTTCAAATCCATTATCCACACTTTTGAGTGTAGGTGGTACTTGTCAATATGCACTAAGGATCAAAGTGAAAAAAATGAAACTTTGAGGAGTCTGGGTCTCATACATATACAATTTCATCACTCTTGGCAACTTTTGTTCCACCCCCCCACCCTTCCATCCCCATTTAGACAGAGAGAGCAAAGGCAAGAGTCAGATGGAGAGTTTAAGAGGTGGTAAAATAGCTTGCTTAGATAATGTGCTGCTCTGCCATGTGTATGATTCAGGTTCAAGCCCAGTCCCCATCTCACTGAAGAAAACTTTGGTGCTGCGGTCTCCTTTACTCTCTCTCACACACACTCTCTTCTCTGTCTTTATCGAGAGAGAGAGTTCATAGAGAGGAAGAGAAAACCATAGCACAGACTTCCTCTGTTGTCTTAGTATCTCCCATGTGGTACAGAGGCTCACATCAGGGGTGCTCACACGGCAAACACTTGCCCATCCCAGAGAACTATCTCTCCAGTCCCCTAAAAATTTAAGTTCTGAACACCAAAAATTTAGAATCAACTTCAAATGTATTTGGATTTTCTGTAGTTTCTTAAGTTACTGTTTGTTTGTTTTTTTCCTTTTAATTGCTGATTCATTCCCTGCGCCCACTCCTATTCTCATCTGGTTCAGTGAGCAGCTAGGCAATCCTCTAAGGGTGCCAAAGAAGAAGGTGAGATTGGTAAAGGCCAATTGCAGATGCAGACACAGTATCACTCTCCAAGCGCTAACTCAGGGTACAATCTATCATTTCAACATTTGGGGTTGTTCATGTAAAATATTAGATTTCTGATAACATTAGTTTTTAGCCAACAACTCACCAGAGTGGAGACTGAAGTGCTCCTGGGTAGGGTATGAGTTCTTCATTTTGCACTATTCCCCATTGTGCTCTTAGGAAAAACATTACTTACATTGTATACCTTGTCCACTTCATTCATTTGTGGTTCTTTCTTGGTCCTGCAGCCATTTAACTTTGCAAGTTCCAGAGATAATTCATCAGAAACTATTAAACCTGTGTTCTCTCTCTCCATCTTATTTTACTTTATTTTAGGACAGAGAGAAATTGTGTGGGGATAGGGGAAATAGAGAGGGAGGGAGAGAGAGAGAGAGAGATAAAGAGAGAGAGACAGACAGACAAACAGACAGACATCTGCAGCACTGCTTTGCCAGTCATGAAGCTTCCATTCTGAAGGTGGGGACTGCGTCCTAGTACATGGTAATATATGCAATTAACTGGCATACCATCACCCAGTCTCTAAACTTGTATTCATATCTGGAAGGTACTAAGGTTGATTTCCCAGCTCCATGACTTTGTGAATTAGTGTCAGGCTGCTCTTGATGCCATTTCTTCAGCAGTGAGGAGGAAGCCACAGTCTGGCCAATAGCACCGCTGACTCCACCTAGCTCTCCTCTCTGACATGTCCTTCCCTGAAACTGAGGTGTGATCCTCTCTTCTTTATCATCAATAAAAGGAGCTAAATGGACGTTGAAAAGTGAAATTCAGGTTTGCCTGGATACTTCCATCAAACTCCACGTTTTCTAATAACCTGCCAACCTGCCTTTCTATAGGATGTCTTAGGACTACCTGAGGGCTTTTTATGACAGTAAAGGATGGAGATGCCAGTGAAACAGGTAAGGCCTTTCTCATGTAATGTTGCTACACAATGCAACTCTGCCTAAATACTTAAAATTCATGGCCAGTGTTTTATGTCAATTATGCACACAATGAAACTTGATGGCATAAAATAGGGCTTGCCTGGGAAAAGAGTTTGGTCAGTGGTTACCAAAGGAAGAGAGTTGAAGACTCATTGTTTTTAAAGAAATCAGAGCCACACAAATAAGGAATGTGCTCATTTGTTAGGTAC